>NC_141066.1:50398245-50423245 GCF_041138505.1 Cibotium barometz | reverse complement strand
ATACATATATATCTATATGTATATTTGTGAGATCCCCCTGTTCCCACCGAGCAACGGATTCGGGTACTAGCAGCGGAAGTAGCACTTCTCGCATGGGACAGGGGTCCCACATTCGGGGCCTCGTCCACGGATATCCGGACAAGAGACTAATCCGTCGGTTTTTCCAAAACCGAACCCGGAAAAAAACTTCCCTTACCCGGAAAGCACGGGCGATTCCACCAGGATAATTTTTTACTCTAACGTAGTCAAGATCATTACTGATCACGCTGATCCAACTGCACCTATAAAGATACTCGGTCGGATCAAGGAAGAAACTTGCACTTGGATCATTGGGATCAACGCTTTTTTCCCCATCAAGAGGCACAGCCGTTGATTCCTATCCATAGAACAATTACTATCCGGGACTTACTTCATCTATCGTAATAACAGAATTTGAGTCTCGGTTTACGGATCCATCAGTCCAGCCTAACCCCATCCGATCCCATGGGTTAGCCAACCGCCCAACCACTGTAGTGATGGGATCCAATTTGGAATTTGGTTAGGTTTTGTCCCGGGTACCAAGGAAAAGAGTTCCAAGGCCCCCTAGCCGGAATTTCATGCAAACATAAAACTAGCCATACCACTTACACACCCAATATGAAAATTGCCTTTTTCTTAGCATCAGCTAACTTTAAAACAATCCTTTAATGAAACCATAGTACCACTGATCACAATCTCCCAATTTATCCAGTTGATTCATAATTTCCCATCATTCCTTCATCAGAGTATCTATGGCATCATTGGCAACTAGAACGCTCACCACCTGTCCACACAGAGGCCGTTTCCATAGTTCCTAGCCCATAATACTCGGCAATATAATCACTTATCAAGATGGACTCTCGTTGAAGATCAGCAAGATCAACCAACAGATCCATATAAAAGAGCCATGGACTCATCCGTTGAGGACCAGCAAGGTCAGTCAACCAGATCCATGCCCGGTTTCACAAAACAACTCTTACTCCTTGTTCCAATATCTTCCTCGACGCACGCGTGGGTATCCTAGGCGACCCAGAGCCCGAGCACCGTATGGTCAGCACCCTCTAGGATCCTTCGCAGGTGACCTAGCGCTTCACTCATAGGCCGCTTCCTTGGTCCCTCATCCACCGTACCGGAAGCTCACCATTTTAATCGAACCGAGGCTGGTCAAGACCTCGGTCGACCTTGCTACGCGAGATGTCCTCCATTGACTCTCCGTCAGCAGTTGCAACTTTATCAGTTAGGTCTCCACGACCTTAATCACAAGACGGTCAAAATGCTTCCCCAGCATTCTTGACATAAAACAGCCATTTACAAACAGCATTTACAAATACAGTTTCTATATTAACTCTCATTTTTCCACATTATCCCTCATTAATCCACATTACTTATTCCACATTCCATGTATATGTGTACTCATCCAATCACCTCCTTTTCCATCTCTTCACTTCAGATTCCTTCACATCACATATCATATATTCACATCCATATCCACATCCATACATCCACATTCACATCCATATTCACATCCATACATCCACATCTACATGCTTATCTCCATTTTCACATCCTCATTTATACATCCACATCCCATATCCACATTCATACACATCCATATCCACATTCACATCCATACATCCACATCTACATGCTTATTTCCATTTTCACATCCTCATTTATACATCCACATTCATACATACACATCCATATCCACATCCACATCCACATCCACATTCACATCCATGCATCCACATCTACATGCTTACCTCCATTTTCACATCCTCATTTATACATCCACATCCCATATCCTCATTCATACATACACATCCATACATCCACATCTACATCCACATACATACATACATCCACATCCACATTCCACATTCACATCTATAATCCACATCCACATTCACATTCACATACATCCACATCCACATTCCCATACATCCACATCTATACATCCACATTCCACATTCACATCTACATTCACATTCACATACATCCACATCTACATTCACATTCACATACATCCACATCCCCATTCCCATTCACATCTATACATCCACATCTACATCCACATACATACATACATCCACATCCACATTCCACATTCACATCTATACATCCACATCTACATCCACATTCACATGCATCCACATCCACATTTCCATTCACATCTATACATCCACATCCATTCACATCTATACATCCACATCTACATCCACATTTACATCTATGCATATACATCTTCATGCATATATCCATTTTCATGTTCATACATCCACACTCCCATCTCCATATCCACACATCCACATACATACATACATTTCCACATTCCCATTTATATAACCCCATATACCTTCACATCTAATCTTTTACATCACATCCATTCTTGCCCTATCACAACCCATATACATCTTATCCTATCACATACACTTCTTACCTCATCCCCCCATACACATCTTAATTCATCTTATCACCTCCTAACTTATTTCATAAGCATCTTATCACCTCTTATCACACCTCTTATCACATCTCTTATCACCTTCTAACTTATTTCATAAGCATCTTATCACATCTCTTATCACATCCTATCACATCTCTTATCTATTTATAGAATACAAGAGAATTCTTACATTTGATATAAGATTTCTTTACACATTTATTTATGAATAAATTCTATTTAAGGAGATTAATACTTTCAAAGTAAAAATCAATCTTTTATGCATCTTCCTATGCATAAATTCATTTTTAATGAAAATGACACTTTTGAATTAAATTTTAATCTTTTATGCATTTTTCTATACATAAATTCAATTTAGATGAGAATGACACTTTTGAATTAAAAAATCAATCTTTTATGCATCTTCTTATGCATAAATTCAATTTGGTAGGAATTACACTTTTAGAATAAAAAAATTTCTCTTATGCATCTAAGTTAAGCATAAAATCCATTTATGAGGAAAATCACACTTTTAGTATAAAAAGAATATCTTTTATGCATACCTATATGCATGAAATTCAATTATGATAAAAGTCACACTTTTATAATAAAATAATCAACTTTTATGCATACCTCTATGCATGAAATCCAATATGATAAAAGTAACACTTTTGATATAAAAATTTTTCCATTATGCATACTTCTATGCATGAAATAAAAATGGTAAAAATAACACTTTTGATATAAAAATTTATCCATTATGCATACTTCTATGCATGAAATAAAAATGGTAAAAATAACACTTTTGATATAAAAATTTATCCATTATGCCTAATATTAAAATTCAATTTCTCCATGATTGTAATGAAATTCTTTCAATTAATCTAGGATGATAATTCCTAGAATATGGTAGGAAGTCCTCTTTTTATGCTTTGAATGAGATTATTTTATGCATAATTTTTATAAAAATTTTGCCATAGCTCCGCTGCTATGACTGATAAATCTCAATTTTTCTAAGGGATAATGCTTATCATTAAGAAAATAATTAAAATAATCTCTAATTGGATTATCAATCCATAATGGATTGAATCATTAATATACATAAACTAAAAGCATAGAAAAAAGCCATTAATTTGGCCTCAAGCATAGCTTAATCTTGGGTTAAGGAAAAGCTTTATGAAAAGCTTGATTTGGATTGAGAACGGTTCATGAGTATGACCATTTCTTGAGTGAGAGAGAGAATTTACATAAAAATCATTAGAATTTAAACATAAATGAAAATTAACTTCAATAGCATTATGTAACTCTTCACTACTATTCAAACTTCAATAGCATTAAAAAAAAACCATACCAATTAAACTTCTCAAGCTTGAGAGGGGTTGAGAAGAGAGAAACATTGAGAAATTATAGAAAGATCAATATTCACTAATTACCTTACAACTTGCTTGATTCTTTGTTCACGGTAGAGGCCCCCAACCAATCAATTGGTTAAGTATGTTGATGGAGCCACTAATGGGGATTGAAGAAAGAGGGAAGCTCCAAAAACTAGTGAATTATTAAATGAATTCACAGTTCTTGGCTTAGGTGGAGTAGAGTAACGATGCATAAACACTATATATTTTTCAACAAGGGGGAGGCTTCTATTTATAGGAAAAATTGAGCTCCTAACCAAACAAACTGATTCTAGAATTTTCTAAATCAGTTTGGTCAATATTTGACCATTTTTAGGTCAGTTAAGCTAACTTTTTGGAACTAGACTTGAATGAGGAGAGAGGAGAGATGAAATATCTCAATTTTTATGAGTTTAAAACTCATTCAAGCATGTGAAATATGCACCTCCTTTAAAGAACTCCCCTTCCTTACATATGTGTCATAATGGAATCATTTTAATATTGCTCATAGTTTTTTTACTAATAAACCTTGTACATTTTCAACTCTTCATCTTATGTGAAATATGCACCTCCTTTAAAGAATTCCCCTTCCTTACATATGTGTCATAATGGAATCATTTTAATATTGCTCATAGTTTTTTACTAATAAACCTTGTACATTTTCAACTCTTCATCTTATGTGAAATATGCACCTCCTTTAAAGAATTCCCCTTCCTTACATATGTGTCATAATGGAATCATTTTAATATTGCTCATAGTTTTTTACTAATAAACCTTGTACATTTTCAACTCTTCATCTTATGTGAAATATGCACCTCCTTTAAAGAATTCCCCTTCCTTACATATGTGTCATAATGTCATCATTTTAATATTGCTCATAGTTTTTTACTAATAAACCTTGTACATTTTCAACTCTTCACCTTATGTGAGCATTTACTCATTTTTGGGTATCTTCTTTTTACAAATTTGGATTTATCTCTTCCCTACACATGGATTGATGCTATTGGCCCATAGGAACCTTAATTGGACCATAGTCTAAAGATTTCTGAAAATCTAGACCCTTAGACTAAGGTTCTTTATACCTATTTCCAATTAATTCCAATTGCACATTGGAAAATTCTTTTTGAATTCCTGTTTCAGGGGAACTCATCTGAATTATAAGAGATATTTTTCTATCCAAAAATATTCAAAATCTGAATATTCTCTCTCTAGAATATTTTCTCTCTCTAGGCTAAAATAGTTAGAAACAAGGTCTTTATATTTCTGAAGAGGGATTGATTACAGGGGAAGATACTAGACATCAAAAAGGGGTTGGGAGAGGAATCTTACATTCTACCCCACTTAAAAAAACGCGAGATGCCCTCATCTCGCAAACTGGGGGTAATTTCGCAAGATGCACAAGTATGAGACTGAGAGAAAATTTTTTTTTAATTAAGATTAACCACCAATTAAAAAAAAAGTCTCAAGAGAGCAAGATTCAAGATAAGAACAAGATTTAAACTTTATTCATTCTCGGAACTTATACAGTAAAGATAGAAGAACTCTTTACACTTCCATAAGTCCGTCCATCATATGATCACAAAAGCAGTCCTCACAGGCTGCACAAGTATAAGGTAACTCATCTATGGGAATGATTCTGTGGGTTATTGCTGCGCCTATCTCAGTGGTATGAGGTGTTCTAACAAAAGGACCTCTGAGAGGCAAGCCAAAAACGGGGTAAAGGCATATCTTCTCATGAGGAAGAAAACACGCCAGTAAGAAGACCCGCTCAAAAAACCCAGGATGCCTTGATCTCATGACGCAGTAGTATCGGGGACCCAAACCCAAAGCTTCAATAACCATGGCCAAGCGGACATTGTTACGAAAGTGCTGCTGACCCCAGGGTGTTACCCTAGTTATGTCTTGATAGGTCCGCCATTTTGTCTGCGCTACAGAAGTTTCCAAGTGAGGGAAAAGTGAGCGCTCATACTGCTCTATAAAATCTTTCTTCACAGACTCCCTTGCGTCTCGAAGGTGAGAAATCATCATGGATAAAACTAATTCTTGTTGCCAAGCCATGAAGGAGATTAAGAAAGAAAGGAGATCGATGGAAGTAAGATTACTGTGAACGACAAGTAAAAGTTACGACTTATATAAAGGAAGGAGCTAGCGTAACTTAGAAGCCAACGGTAACTTGCCACTGAAGTTTTACCGTCTTTCCATGATTTGGGTTTGGCACATTTTTCTATAGAAGGCATTCAAACTTTGAGATGAGGAGATAAAAGAAGTTCGTAAGCTAAATCACCTACTTTCTTTGGTCCACAATATCTGGGAGATAACTTCTTCCCAAGAGATAAAGAACTTCTTTTGGGTCGTACTCGAGACCAAAACCTTGATATCCAAAACATCGATTTTCACTTCTGAACTCGTTGTTCTGAATCCTTAAAACAGGTGGGACTCTTGAGAAGTATTCAGGAAAAAGATTCTTCCTTTTTTAAACAGAATCTTTCTTTTATTATAGAGAGGGAATAATTATAAGATCAAAAAGGGAGATTCTTACTCCTGTATACCTCTAAGGCTGGGGGAGAATCTTACATTCTACCCCACTTGAAAAGTGCGAGATGTCCTCATCTCATAAAGTAGAGGACAACTCTTTTTCTTAAGATCCAATTTTATTCTGGGGTTCCTTATATTCTGGTCAACCCAACAGAATACTGGGATAAATATCCCTTAGAACTCATCATTAAATAACAATTCATTCAGATCATATCATTCATATCTTTAACATGATAAAGGTTCATTAGACCGAAAAATTTCCTTCTGAGCATTCCTCCACGGGAATTTCAGTCAAGTAAGTTCTCAATTTGTCATCCCTTAACTTGATCTAACGGTCAAGTGTTAACAGTAGCAATTTGACAGCACAATCCACTAATCTCATAGTGATTTGCTGAATCATTTTCATCATTTATCATTACAGGGACTCGTCCCAATCATCCACCTTGTGGTTTCGCTCAGCTTATTACATTTCAATCCATTTTCAGGGATCATCATTTTTCAATCAGAATCCAAATCAATTCATCGGTTTCCAAACAGAACTAAAAATCATATCAACCACATTCGAAATCATCATCTGGATAGCATTAACGCTTATAATTTCAAGTCTTAGATTTACTCGTATATACTATCAGTAAAGAGCTGCAGTTATACTCTCGGTATATACGGATAGTCACGGCCCTTGGAATTATAAGGTAAATACCATCATGTCTAGGCCTCAAGCAAGCCAAGGATTCTATATAATTGCGGTACTTCCATCTGAAGACCCAATTACCAAATTACGAATTTCAATTTGAATATCAAATTGTATGAATTATATCACACAATTACAACCTTTTTGTGTTTCTTGATAAATTTCTGACCTATTTGTCTTCTCAATTGATCTTTATTAACCAAATGCTCTGATACCAACTGTGAGATCCCCCTGTTCCCACCGAGCAACGGATTCGGGTACTAGCAGCGGAAGTAGCACTTCTCGCATGGGACAGGGGTCCCACATTCGGGGCCTCGTCCACGGATATCCGGACAAGAGACTAATCCGTCGGTTTTTCCAAAACCGAACCCGGAAAAAAACTTCCCTTACCCGGAAAGCACGGGCGATTCCACCAGGATAATTTTTTACTCTAACGTAGTCAAGATCATTACTGATCACGCTGATCCAACTGCACCTATAAAGATACTCGGTCGGATCAAGGAAGAAACTTGCACTTGGATCATTGGGATCAACGCTTTTTTCCCCATCAAGAGGCACAGCCGTTGATTCCTATCCATAGAACAATTACTATCCGGGACTTACTTCATCTATCGTAATAACAGAATTTGAGTCTCGGTTTACGGATCCATCAGTCCAGCCTAACCCCATCCGATCCCATGGGTTAGCCAACCGCCCAACCACTGTAGTGATGGGATCCAATTTGGAATTTGGTTAGGTTTTGTCCCGGGTACCAAGGAAAAGAGTTCCAAGGCCCCCTAGCCGGAATTTCATGCAAACATAAAACTAGCCATACCACTTACACACCCAATATGAAAATTGCCTTTTTCTTAGCATCAGCTAACTTTAAAACAATCCTTTAATGAAACCATAGTACCACTGATCACAATCTCCCAATTTATCCAGTTGATTCATAATTTCCCATCATTCCTTCATCAGAGTATCTATGGCATCATTGGCAACTAGAACGCTCACCACCTGTCTACACAGAGGCCGTTTCCATAGTTCCTAGCCCATAATACTCGGCAATATAATCACTTATCAAGATGGACTCTCGTTGAAGATCAGCAAGATCAACCAACAGATCCATATAAAAGAGCCATGGACTCATCCGTTGAGGACCAGCAAGGTCAGTCAACCAGATCCATGCCCGGTTTCACAAAACAACTCTTACTCCTTGTTCCAATATCTTCCTCGACGCACGCGTGGGTATCCTAGGCGACCCAGAGCCCGAGCACCGTATGGTCAGCACCCTCTAGGATCCTTCGCAGGTGACCTAGCGCTTCACTCATAGGCCGCTTCCTTGGTCCCTCATCCACCGTACCGGAAGCTCACCATTTTAATCGAACCGAGGCTGGTCAAGACCTCGGTCGACCTTGCTACGCGAGACGTCCTCCATTGACTCTCCGTCAGCAGTTGCAACTTTATCAGTTAGGTCTCCACGACCTTAATCACAAGACGGTCAAAATGCTTCCCCAGCATTCTTGACATAAAACAGCCATTTACAAACAGCATTTACAAACAGTTTACAAATACAGTTTCTATATTAACTCTCATTTTTCCACATTATCCCTCATTAATCCACATTACTTATTCCACATTCCATGTATATGTGTACTCATCCAATCACCTCCTTTTCCATCTCTTCACTTCAGATTCCTTCACATCACATATCATATATTCACATCCATATCCACATCCATACATCCACATTCACATCCATACATCCACATCTACATGCTTATCTCCATTTTCACATCCTCATTTATACATCCACATCCCATATCCACATTCATACACATCCATATCCACATTCACATCCATACATCCACATCTACATGCTTATTTCCATTTTCACATCCTCATTTATACATCCACATCCCATATCCACATTCATACATACACATCCATATCCACATCCACATCCACATCCACATTCACATCCATGCATCCACATCTACATGCTTACCTCCATTTTCACATCCTCATTTATACATCCACATCCCATATCCTCATTCATACATACACATCCATACATCCACATCTACATCCACATACATACATACATCCACATCCACATTCCACATTCACATCTATAATCCACATCCACATTCACATTCACATACATCCACATCCACATTCCCATACATCCACATCTATACATCCACATTCCACATTCACATCTACATTCACATTCACATACATCCACATCTACATTCACATTCACATACATCCACATCCCCATTCCCATTCACATCTATACATCCACATCTACATCCACATACATACATACATCCACATCCACATTCCACATTCACATCTATACATCCACATCTACATCCACATTCACATGCATCCACATCCACATTTCCATTCACATCTATACATCCACATCCATTCACATCTATACATCCACATCTACATCCACATTTACATCTATGCATATACATCTTCATGCATATATCCATTTTCATGTTCATACATCCACACTCCCATCTCCATATCCACACATCCACATACATACATACATTTCCACATTCCCATTTATATAACCCCATATACCTTCACATCTAATCTTTTACATCACATCCATTCTCGCCCTATCACAACCCATATACATCTTATCCTATCACATACACTTCTTACCTCATCCCCCCATACACATCTTAATTCATCTTATCACCTCCTAACTTATTTCATAAGCATCTTATCACCTCTTATCACACCTCTTATCACATCTCTTATCACCTTCTAACTTATTTCATAAGCATCTTATCACATCTCTTATCACATCCTATCACATCTCTTATCTATTTATAGAATACAAGAGAATTCTTACATTTGATATAAGATTTCTTTACACATTTATTTATGAATAAATTCTATTTAAGGAGATTAATACTTTCAAAGTAAAAATCAATCTTTTATGCATCTTCCTATGCATAAATTCATTTTTAATGAAAATGACACTTTTGAATTAAATTTTAATCTTTTATGCATTTTTCTATACATAAATTCAATTTAGATGAGAATGACACTTTTGAATTAAAAAATCAATCTTTTATGCATCTTCTTATGCATAAATTCAATTTGGTAGGAATTACACTTTTAGAATAAAAAAATTTCTCTTATGCATCTAAGTTAAGCATAAAATCCATTTATGAGGAAAATCACACTTTTAGTATAAAAAGAATATCTTTTATGCATACCTATATGCATGAAATTCAATTATGATAAAAGTCACACTTTTATAATAAAATAATCAACTTTTATGCATACCTCTATGCATGAAATCCAATATGATAAAAGTAACACTTTTGATATAAAAATTTTTCCATTATGCATACTTCTATGCATGAAATAAAAATGGTAAAAATAACACTTTTGATATAAAAATTTATCCATTATGCATACTTCTATGCATGAAATAAAAATGGTAAAAATAACACTTTTGATATAAAAATTTATCCATTATGCCTAATATTAAAATTCAATTTCTCCATGATTGTAATGAAATTCTTTCAATTAATCTAGGATGATAATTCCTAGAATATGGTAGGAAGTCCTCTTTTTATGCTTTGAATGAGATTATTTTATGCATAATTTTTATAAAAATTTTGCCATAGCTCCGCTGCTATGACTGATAAATCTCAATTTTTCTAAGGGATAATGCTTATCATTAAGAAAATAATTAAAATAATCTCTAATTGGATTATCAATCCATAATGGATTGAATCATTAATATACATAAACTAAAAGCATAGAAAAAAGCCATTAATTTGGCCTCAAGCATAGCTTAATCTTGGGTTAAGGAAAAGCTTTATGAAAAGCTTGATTTGGATTGAGAACGGTTCATGAGTATGACCATTTCTTGAGTGAGAGAGAGAATTTACATAAAAATCATTAGAATTTAAACATAAATGAAAATTAACTTCAATAGCATTATGTAACTCTTCACTACTATTCAAACTTCAATAGCATTAAAAAAAAACCATACCAATTAAACTTCTCAAGCTTGAGAGGGGTTGAGAAGAGAGAAACATTGAGAAATTATAGAAAGATCAATATTCACTAATTACCTTACAACTTGCTTGATTCTTTGTTCACGGTAGAGGCCCCCAACCAATCAATTGGTTAAGTATGTTGATGGAGCCACTAATGGGGATTGAAGAAAGAGGGAAGCTCCAAAAACTAGTGAATTATTAAATGAATTCACAGTTCTTGGCTTAGGTGGAGTAGAGTAACGATGCATAAACACTATATATTTTTCAACAAGGGGGAGGCTTCTATTTATAGGAAAAATTGAGCTCCTAACCAAACAAACTGATTCTAGAATTTTCTAAATCAGTTTGGTCAATATTTGACCATTTTTAGGTCAGTTAAGCTAACTTTTTGGAACTAGACTTGAATGAGGAGAGAGGAGAGATGAAATATCTCAATTTTTATGAGTTTAAAACTCATTCAAGCATGTGAAATATGCACCTCCTTTAAAGAACTCCCCTTCCTTACATATGTGTCATAATGGAATCATTTTAATATTGCTCATAGTTTTTTTACTAATAAACCTTGTACATTTTCAACTCTTCATCTTATGTGAAATATGCACCTCCTTTAAAGAATTCCCCTTCCTTACATATGTGTCATAATGGAATCATTTTAATATTGCTCATAGTTTTTTACTAATAAACCTTGTACATTTTCAACTCTTCATCTTATGTGAAATATGCACCTCCTTTAAAGAATTCCCCTTCCTTACATATGTGTCATAATGGAATCATTTTAATATTGCTCATAGTTTTTTACTAATAAACCTTGTACATTTTCAACTCTTCATCTTATGTGAAATATGCACCTCCTTTAAAGAATTCCCCTTCCTTACATATGTGTCATAATGTCATCATTTTAATATTGCTCATAGTTTTTTACTAATAAACCTTGTACATTTTCAACTCTTCACCTTATGTGAGCATTTACTCATTTTTGGGTATCTTCTTTTTACAAATTTGGATTTATCTCTTCCCTACACATGGATTGATGCTATTGGCCCATAGGAACCTTAATTGGACCATAGTCTAAAGATTTCTGAAAATCTAGACCCTTAGACTAAGGTTCTTTATACCTATTTCCAATTAATTCCAATTGCACATTGGAAAATTCTTTTTGAATTCCTGTTTCAGGGGAACTCATCTGAATTATAAGAGATATTTTTCTATCCAAAAATATTCAAAATCTGAATATTCTCTCTCTAGAATATTTTCTCTCTCTAGGCTAAAATAGTTAGAAACAAGGTCTTTATATTTCTGAAGAGGGATTGATTACAGGGGAAGATACTAGACATCAAAAAGGGGTTGGGAGAGGAATCTTACATTCTACCCCACTTAAAAAAACGCGAGATGCCCTCATCTCGCAAACTGGGGGTAATTTCGCAAGATGCACAAGTATGAGACTGAGAGAAAATTTTTTTTTAATTAAGATTAACCACCAATTAAAAAAAAAGTCTCAAGAGAGCAAGATTCAAGATAAGAACAAGATTTAAACTTTATTCATTCTCGGAACTTATACAGTAAAGATAGAAGAACTCTTTACACTTCCATAAGTCCGTCCATCATATGATCACAAAAGCAGTCCTCACAGGCTGCACAAGTATAAGGTAACTCATCTATGGGAATGATTCTGTGGGTTATTGCTGCGCCTATCTCAGTGGTATGAGGTGTTCTAACAAAAGGACCTCTGAGAGGCAAGCCAAAAACGGGGTAAAGGCATATCTTCTCATGAGGAAGAAAACACGCCAGTAAGAAGACCCGCTCAAAAAACCCAGGATGCCTTGATCTCATGACGCAGTAGTATCGGGGACCCAAACCCAAAGCTTCAATAACCATGGCCAAGCGGACATTGTTACGAAAGTGCTGCTGACCCCAGGGTGTTACCCTAGTTATGTCTTGATAGGTCCGCCATTTTGTCTGCGCTACAGAAGTTTCCAAGTGAGGGAAAAGTGAGCGCTCATACTGCTCTATAAAATCTTTCTTCACAGACTCCCTTGCGTCTCGAAGGTGAGAAATCATCATGGATAAAACTAATTCTTGTTGCCAAGCCATGAAGGAGATTAAGAAAGAAAGGAGATCGATGGAAGTAAGATTACTGTGAACGACAAGTAAAAGTTACGACTTATATAAAGGAAGGAGCTAGCGTAACTTAGAAGCCAACGGTAACTTGCCACTGAAGTTTTACCGTCTTTCCATGATTTGGGTTTGGCACATTTTTCTATAGAAGGCATTCAAACTTTGAGATGAGGAGATAAAAGAAGTTCGTAAGCTAAATCACCTACTTTCTTTGGTCCACAATATCTGGGAGATAACTTCTTCCCAAGAGATAAAGAACTTCTTTTGGGTCGTACTCGAGACCAAAACCTTGATATCCAAAACATCGATTTTCACTTCTGAACTCGTTGTTCTGAATCCTTAAAACAGGTGGGACTCTTGAGAAGTATTCAGGAAAAAGATTCTTCCTTTTTTAAACAGAATCTTTCTTTTATTATAGAGAGGGAATAATTATAAGATCAAAAAGGGAGATTCTTACTCCTGTATACCTCTAAGGCTGGGGGAGAATCTTACATTCTACCCCACTTGAAAAGTGCGAGATGTCCTCATCTCATAAAGTAGAGGACAACTCTTTTTCTTAAGATCCAATTTTATTCTGGGGTTCCTTATATTCTGGTCAACCCAACAGAATACTGGGATAAATATCCCTTAGAACTCATCATTAAATAACAATTCATTCAGATCATATCATTCATATCTTTAACATGATAAAGGTTCATTAGACCGAAAAATTTCCTTCTGAGCATTCCTCCACGGGAATTTCAGTCAAGTAAGTTCTCAATTTGTCATCCCTTAACTTGATCTAACGGTCAAGTGTTAACAGTAGCAATTTGACAGCACAATCCACTAATCTCATAGTGATTTGCTGAATCATTTTCATCATTTATCATTACAGGGACTCGTCCCAATCATCCACCTTGTGGTTTCGCTCAGCTTATTACATTTCAATCCATTTTCAGGGATCATCATTTTTCAATCAGAATCCAAATCAATTCATCGGTTTCCAAACAGAACTAAAAATCATATCAACCACATTCGAAATCATCATCTGGATAGCATTAACGCTTATAATTTCAAGTCTTAGATTTACTCGTATATACTATCAGTAAAGAGCTGCAGTTATACTCTCGGTATATACGGATAGTCACGGCCCTTGGAATTATAAGGTAAATACCATCATGTCTAGGCCTCAAGCAAGCCAAGGATTCTATATAATTGCGGTACTTCCATCTGAAGACCCAATTACCAAATTACGAATTTCAATTTGAATATCAAATTGTATGAATTATATCACACAATTACAACCTTTTTGTGTTTCTTGATAAATTTCTGACCTATTTGTCTTCTCAATTGATCTTTATTAACCAAATGCTCTGATACCAACTGTGAGATCCCCCTGTTCCCACCGAGCAACGGATTCGGGTACTAGCAGCGGAAGTAGCACTTCTCGCATGGGACAGGGGTCCCACATTCGGGGCCTCGTCCACGGATATCCGGACAAGAGACTAATCCGTCGGTTTTTCCAAAACCGAACCCGGAAAAAAACTTCCCTTACCCGGAAAGCACGGGCGATTCCACCAGGATAATTTTTTACTCTAACGTAGTCAAGATCATTACTGATCACGCTGATCCAACTGCACCTATAAAGATACTCGGTCGGATCAAGGAAGAAACTTGCACTTGGATCATTGGGATCAACGCTTTTTTCCCCATCAAGAGGCACAGCCGTTGATTCCTATCCATAGAACAATTACTATCCGGGACTTACTTCATCTATCGTAATAACAGAATTTGAGTCTCGGTTTACGGATCCATCAGTCCAGCCTAACCCCATCCGATCCCATGGGTTAGCCAACCGCCCAACCACTGTAGTGATGGGATCCAATTTGGAATTTGGTTAGGTTTTGTCCCGGGTACCAAGGAAAAGAGTTCCAAGGCCCCCTAGCCGGAATTTCATGCAAACATAAAACTAGCCATACCACTTACACACCCAATATGAAAATTGCCTTTTTCTTAGCATCAGCTAACTTTAAAACAATCCTTTAATGAAACCATAGTACCACTGATCACAATCTCCCAATTTATCCAGTTGATTCATAATTTCCCATCATTCCTTCATCAGAGTATCTATGGCATCATTGGCAACTAGAACGCTCACCACCTGTCCACACAGAGGCCGTTTCCATAGTTCCTAGCCCATAATACTCGGCAATATAATCACTTATCAAGATGGACTCTCGTTGAAGATCAGCAAGATCAACCAACAGATCCATATAAAAGAGCCATGGACTCATCCGTTGAGGACCAGCAAGGTCAGTCAACCAGATCCATGCCCGGTTTCACAAAACAACTCTTACTCCTTGTTCCAATATCTTCCTCGACGCACGCGTGGGTATCCTAGGCGACCCAGAGCCCGAGCACCGTATGGTCAGCACCCTCTAGGATCCTTCGCAGGTGACCTAGCGCTTCACTCATAGGCCGCTTCCTTGGTCCCTCATCCACCGTACCGGAAGCTCACCATTTTAATCGAACCGAGGCTGGTCAAGACCTCGGTCGACCTTGCTACGCGAGACGTCCTCCATTGACTCTCCGTCAGCAGTTGCAACTTTATCAGTTAGGTCTCCACGACCTTAATCACAAGACGGTCAAAATGCTTCCCCAGCATTCTTGACATAAAACAGCCATTTACAAACAGCATTTACAAACAGTTTACAAATACAGTTTCTATATTAACTCTCATTTTTCCACATTATCCCTCATTAATCCACATTACTTATTCCACATTCCATGTATATGTGTACTCATCCAATCACCTCCTTTTCCATCTCTTCACTTCAGATTCCTTCACATCACATATCATATATTCACATCCATATCCACATCCATACATCCACATTCACATCCATATTCACATCCATACATCCACATCTACATGCTTATCTCCATTTTCACATCCTCATTTATACATCCACATCCCATATCCACATTCATACACATCCATATCCACATTCACATCCATACATCCACATCTACATGCTTATTTCCATTTTCACATCCTCATTTATACATCCACATCCCATATCCACATTCATACATACACATCCATATCCACATCCACATCCACATCCACATTCACATCCATGCATCCACATCTACATGCTTACCTCCATTTTCACATCCTCATTTATACATCCACATCCCATATCCTCATTCATACATACACATCCATACATCCACATCTACATCCACATACATACATACATCCACATCCACATTCCACATTCACATCTATAATCCACATCCACATTCACATTCACATACATCCACATCCACATTCCCATACATCCACATCTATACATCCACATTCCACATTCACATCTACATTCACATTCACATACATCCACATCTACATTCACATTCACATACATCCACATCCCCATTCCCATTCACATCTATACATCCACATCTACATCCACATACATACATACATCCACATCCACATTCCACATTCACATCTATACATCCACATCTACATCCACATTCACATGCATCCACATCCACATTTCCATTCACATCTATACATCCACATCCATTCACATCTATACATCCACATCTACATCCACATTTACATCTATGCATATACATCTTCATGCATATATCCATTTTCATGTTCATACATCCACACTCCCATCTCCATATCCACACATCCACATACATACATACATTTCCACATTCCCATTTATATAACCCCATATACCTTCACATCTAATCTTTTACATCACATCCATTCTCGCCCTATCACAACCCATATACATCTTATCCTATCACATACACTTCTTACCTCATCCCCCCATACACATCTTAATTCATCTTATCACCTCCTAACTTATTTCATAAGCATCTTATCACCTCTTATCACACCTCTTATCACATCTCTTATCACCTTCTAACTTATTTCATAAGCATCTTATCACATCTCTTATCACATCCTATCACATCTCTTATCTATTTATAGAATACAAGAGAATTCTTACATTTGATATAAGATTTCTTTACACATTTATTTATGAATAAATTCTATTTAAGGAGATTAATACTTTCAAAGTAAAAATCAATCTTTTATGCATCTTCCTATGCATAAATTCATTTTTAATGAAAATGACACTTTTGAATTAAATTTTAATCTTTTATGCATTTTTCTATACATAAATTCAATTTAGATGAGAATGACACTTTTGAATTAAAAAATCAATCTTTTATGCATCTTCTTATGCATAAATTCAATTTGGTAGGAATTACACTTTTAGAATAAAAAAATTTCTCTTATGCATCTAAGTTAAGCATAAAATCCATTTATGAGGAAAATCACACTTTTAGTATAAAAAGAATATCTTTTATGCATACCTATATGCATGAAATTCAATTATGATAAAAGTCACACTTTTATAATAAAATAATCAACTTTTATGCATACCTCTATGCATGAAATCCAATATGATAAAAGTAACACTTTTGATATAAAAATTTTTCCATTATGCATACTTCTATGCATGAAATAAAAATGGTAAAAATAACACTTTTGATATAAAAATTTATCCATTATGCATACTTCTATGCATGAAATAAAAATGGTAAAAATAACACTTTTGATATAAAAATTTATCCATTATGCCTAATATTAAAATTCAATTTCTCCATGATTGTAATGAAATTCTTTCAATTAATCTAGGATGATAATTCCTAGAATATGGTAGGAAGTCCTCTTTTTATGCTTTGAATGAGATTATTTTATGCATAATTTTTATAAAAATTTTGCCATAGCTCCGCTGCTATGACTGATAAATCTCAATTTTTCTAAGGGATAATGCTTATCATTAAGAAAATAATTAAAATAATCTCTAATTGGATTATCAATCCATAATGGATTGAATCATTAATATACATAAACTAAAAGCATAGAAAAAAGCCATTAATTTGGCCTCAAGCATAGCTTAATCTTGGGTTAAGGAAAAGCTTTATGAAAAGCTTGATTTGGATTGAGAACGGTTCATGAGTATGACCATTTCTTGAGTGAGAGAGAGAATTTACATAAAAATCATTAGAATTTAAACATAAATGAAAATTAACTTCAATAGCATTATGTAACTCTTCACTACTATTCAAACTTCAATAGCATTAAAAAAAAACCATACCAATTAAACTTCTCAAGCTTGAGAGGGGTTGAGAAGAGAGAAACATTGAGAAATTATAGAAAGATCAATATTCACTAATTACCTTACAACTTGCTTGATTCTTTGTTCACGGTAGAGGCCCCCAACCAATCAATTGGTTAAGTATGTTGATGGAGCCACTAATGGGGATTGAAGAAAGAGGGAAGCTCCAAAAACTAGTGAATTATTAAATGAATTCACAGTTCTTGGCTTAGGTGGAGTAGAGTAACGATGCATAAACACTATATATTTTTCAACAAGGGGGAGGCTTCTATTTATAGGAAAAATTGAGCTCCTAACCAAACAAACTGATTCTAGAATTTTCTAAATCAGTTTGGTCAATATTTGACCATTTTTAGGTCAGTTAAGCTAACTTTTTGGAACTAGACTTGAATGAGGAGAGAGGAGAGATGAAATATCTCAATTTTTATGAGTTTAAAACTCATTCAAGCATGTGAAATATGCACCTCCTTTAAAGAACTCCCCTTCCTTACATATGTGTCATAATGGAATCATTTTAATATTGCTCATAGTTTTTTTACTAATAAACCTTGTACATTTTCAACTCTTCATCTTATGTGAAATATGCACCTCCTTTAAAGAATTCCCCTTCCTTACATATGTGTCATAATGGAATCATTTTAATATTGCTCATAGTTTTTTACTAATAAACCTTGTACATTTTCAACTCTTCATCTTATGTGAAATATGCACCTCCTTTAAAGAATTCCCCTTCCTTACATATGTGTCATAATGGAATCATTTTAATATTGCTCATAGTTTTTTACTAATAAACCTTGTACATTTTCAACTCTTCATCTTATGTGAAATATGCACCTCCTTTAAAGAATTCCCCTTCCTTACATATGTGTCATAATGTCATCATTTTAATATTGCTCATAGTTTTTTACTAATAAACCTTGTACATTTTCAACTCTTCACCTTATGTGAGCATTTACTCATTTTTGGGTATCTTCTTTTTACAAATTTGGATTTATCTCTTCCCTACACATGGATTGATGCTATTGGCCCATAGGAACCTTAATTGGACCATAGTCTAAAGATTTCTGAAAATCTAGACCCTTAGACTAAGGTTCTTTATACCTATTTCCAATTAATTCCAATTGCACATTGGAAAATTCTTTTTGAATTCCTGTTTCAGGGGAACTCATCTGAATTATAAGAGATATTTTTCTATCCAAAAATATTCAAAATCTGAATATTCTCTCTCTAGAATATTTTCTCTCTCTAGGCTAAAATAGTTAGAAACAAGGTCTTTATATTTCTGAAGAGGGATTGATTACAGGGGAAGATACTAGACATCAAAAAGGGGTTGGGAGAGGAATCTTACATTCTACCCCACTTAAAAAAACGCGAGATGCCCTCATCTCGCAAACTGGGGGTAATTTCGCAAGATGCACAAGTATGAGACTGAGAGAAAATTTTTTTTTAATTAAGATTAACCACCAATTAAAAAAAAAGTCTCAAGAGAGCAAGATTCAAGATAAGAACAAGATTTAAACTTTATTCATTCTCGGAACTTATACAGTAAAGATAGAAGAACTCTTTACACTTCCATAAGTCCGTCCATCATATGATCACAAAAGCAGTCCTCACAGGCTGCACAAGTATAAGGTAACTCATCTATGGGAATGATTCTGTGGGTTATTGCTGCGCCTATCTCAGTGGTATGAGGTGTTCTAACAAAAGGACCTCTGAGAGGCAAGCCAAAAACGGGGTAAAGGCATATCTTCTCATGAGGAAGAAAACACGCCAGTAAGAAGACCCGCTCAAAAAACCCAGGATGCCTTGATCTCATGACGCAGTAGTATCGGGGACCCAAACCCAAAGCTTCAATAACCATGGCCAAGCGGACATTGTTACGAAAGTGCTGCTGACCCCAGGGTGTTACCCTAGTTATGTCTTGATAGGTCCGCCATTTTGTCTGCGCTACAGAAGTTTCCAAGTGAGGGAAAAGTGAGCGCTCATACTGCTCTATAAAATCTTTCTTCACAGACTCCCTTGCGTCTCGAAGGTGAGAAATCATCATGGATAAAACTAATTCTTGTTGCCAAGCCATGAAGGAGATTAAGAAAGAAAGGAGATCGATGGAAGTAAGATTACTGTGAACGACAAGTAAAAGTTACGACTTATATAAAGGAAGGAGCTAGCGTAACTTAGAAGCCAACGGTAACTTGCCACTGAAGTTTTACCGTCTTTCCATGATTTGGGTTTGGCACATTTTTCTATAGAAGGCATTCAAACTTTGAGATGAGGAGATAAAAGAAGTTCGTAAGCTAAATCACCTACTTTCTTTGGTCCACAATATCTGGGAGATAACTTCTTCCCAAGAGATAAAGAACTTCTTTTGGGTCGTACTCGAGACCAAAACCTTGATATCCAAAACATCGATTTTCACTTCTGAACTCGTTGTTCTGAATCCTTAAAACAGGTGGGACTCTTGAGAAGTATTCAGGAAAAAGATTCTTCCTTTTTTAAACAGAATCTTTCTTTTATTATAGAGAGGGAATAATTATAAGATCAAAAAGGGAGATTCTTACTCCTGTATACCTCTAAGGCTGGGGGAGAATCTTACATTCTACCCCACTTGAAAAGTGCGAGATGTCCTCATCTCATAAAGTAGAGGACAACTCTTTTTCTTAAGATCCAATTTTATTCTGGGGTTCCTTATATTCTGGTCAACCCAACAGAATACTGGGATAAATATCCCTTAGAACTCATCATTAAATAACAATTCATTCAGATCATATCATTCATATCTTTAACATGATAAAGGTTCATTAGACCGAAAAATTTCCTTCTGAGCATTCCTCCACGGGAATTTCAGTCAAGTAAGTTCTCAATTTGTCATCCCTTAACTTGATCTAACGGTCAAGTGTTAACAGTAGCAATTTGACAGCACAATCCACTAATCTCATAGTGATTTGCTGAATCATTTTCATCATTTATCATTACAGGGACTCGTCCCAATCATCCACCTTGTGGTTTCGCTCAGCTTATTACATTTCAATCCATTTTCAGGGATCATCATTTTTCAATCAGAATCCAAATCAATTCATCGGTTTCCAAACAGAACTAAAAATCATATCAACCACATTCGAAATCATCATCTGGATAGCATTAACGCTTATAATTTCAAGTCTTAGATTTACTCGTATATACTATCAGTAAAGAGCTGCAGTTATACTCTCGGTATATACGGATAGTCACGGCCCTTGGAATTATAAGGTAAATACCATCATGTCTAGGCCTCAAGCAAGCCAAGGATTCTATATAATTGCGGTACTTCCATCTGAAGACCCAATTACCAAATTACGAATTTCAATTTGAATATCAAATTGTATGAATTATATCACACAATTACAACCTTTTTGTGTTTCTTGATAAATTTCTGACCTATTTGTCTTCTCAATTGATCTTTATTAACCAAATGCTCTAATACCAACTGTGAGATCCCCCTGTTCCCACCGAGCAACGGATTCGGGTACTAGCAGCGGAAGTAGCACTTCTCGCATGGGACAGGGGTCCCACATTCGGGGCCTCGTCCACGGATATCCGGACAAGAGACTAATCCGTCGGTTTTTCCAAAACCGAACCCGGAAAAAAACTTCCCTTACCCGGAAAGCACGGGCGATTCCACCAGGATAATTTTTTACTCTAACGTAGTCAAGATCATTACTGATCACGCTGATCCAACTGCACCTATAAAGATACTCGGTCGGATCAAGGAAGAAACTTGCACTTGGATCATTGGGATCAACGCTTTTTTCCCCATCAAGAGGCACAGCCGTTGATTCCTATCCATAGAACAATTACTATCCGGGACTTACTTCATCTATCGTAATAACAGAATTTGAGTCTCGGTTTACGGATCCATCAGTCCAGCCTAACCCCATCCGATCCCATGGGTTAGCCAACCGCCCAACCACTGTAGTGATGGGATCCAATTTGGAATTTGGTTAGGTTTTGTCCCGGGTACCAAGGAAAAGAGTTCCAAGGCCCCCTAGCCGGAATTTCATGCAAACATAAAACTAGCCATACCACTTACACACCCAATATGAAAATTGCCTTTTTCTTAGCATCAGCTAACTTTAAAACAATCCTTTAATGAAACCATAGTACCACTGATCACAATCTCCCAATTTATCCAGTTGATTCATAATTTCCCATCATTCCTTCATCAGAGTATCTATGGCATCATTGGCAACTAGAACGCTCACCACCTGTCCACACAGAGGCCGTTTCCATAGTTCCTAGCCCATAATACTCGGCAATATAATCACTTATCAAGATGGACTCTCGTTGAAGATCAGCAAGATCAACCAACAGATCCATATAAAAGAGCCATGGACTCATCCGTTGAGGACCAGCAAGGTCAGTCAACCAGATCCATGCCCGGTTTCACAAAACAACTCTTACTCCTTGTTCCAATATCTTCCTCGACGCACGCGTGGGTATCCTAGGCGACCCAGAGCCCGAGCACCGTATGGTCAGCACCCTCTAGGATCCTTCGCAGGTGACCTAGCGCTTCACTCATAGGCCGCTTCCTTGGTCCCTCATCCACCGTACCGGAAGCTCACCATTTTAATCGAACCGAGGCTGGTCAAGACCTCGGTCGACCTTGCTACGCGAGACGTCCTCCATTGACTCTCCGTCAGCAGTTGCAACTTTATCAGTTAGGTCTCCACGACCTTAATCACAAGACGGTCAAAATGCTTCCCCAGCATTCTTGACATAAAACAGCCATTTACAAACAGCATTTACAAACAGTTTACAAATACAGTTTCTATATTAACTCTCATTTTTCCACATTATCCCTCATTAATCCACATTACTTATTCCACATTCCATGTATATGTGTACTCATCCAATCACCTCCTTTTCCATCTCTTCACTTCAGATTCCTTCACATCACATATCATATATTCACATCCATATCCACATCCATACATCCACATTCACATCCATACATCCACATCTACATGCTTATCTCCATTTTCACATCCTCATTTATACATCCACATCCCATATCCACATTCATACACATCCATATCCACATTCACATCCATACATCCACATCTACATGCTTATTTCCATTTTCACATCCTCATTTATACATCCACATCCCATATCCACATTCATACATATACATCCATATCCACATCCACATCCACATCCACATTCACATCCATGCATCCACATCTACATGCTTACCTCCATTTTCACATCCTCATTTATACATCCACATCCCATATCCTCATTCATACATACACATCCATACATCCACATCTACATCCACATACATACATACATCCACATCCACATTCCACATTCACATCTATAATCCACATCCACATTCACATTCACATACATCCACATCCACATTCCCATACATCCACATCTATACATCCACATTCCACATTCACATCTACATTCACATTCACATACATCCACATCTACATTCACATTCACATACATCCACATCCCCATTCCCATTCACATCTATACATCCACATCTACATCCACATACATACATACATCCACATCCACATTCCACATTCACATCTATACATCCACATCTACATCCACATTCACATGCATCCACATCCACATTTCCATTCACATCTATACATCCACATCCATTCACATCTATACATCCACATCTACATCCACATTTACATCTATGCATATACATCTTCATGCATATATCCATTTTCATGTTCATACATCCACACTCCCATCTCCATATCCACACATCCACATACATACATACATTTCCACATTCCCATTTATATAACCCCATATACCTTCACATCTAATCTTTTACATCACATCCATTCTCGCCCTATCACAACCCATATACATCTTATCCTATCACATACACTTCTTACCTCATCCCCCCATACACATCTTAATTCATCTTATCACCTCCTAACTTATTTCATAAGCATCTTATCACCTCTTATCACACCTCTTATCACATCTCTTATCACCTTCTAACTTATTTCATAAGCATCTTATCACATCTCTTATCACATCCTATCACATCTCTTATCTATTTATAGAATACAAGAGAATTCTTACATTTGATATAAGATTTCTTTACACATTTATTTATGAATAAATTCTATTTAAGGAGATTAATACTTTCAAAGTAAAAATCAATCTTTTATGCATCTTCCTATGCATAAATTCATTTTTAATGAAAATGACACTTTTGAATTAAATTTTAATCTTTTATGCATTTTTCTATACATAAATTCAATTTAGATGAGAATGACACTTTTGAATTAAAAAATCAATCTTTTATGCATCTTCTTATGCATAAATTCAATTTGGTAGGAATTACACTTTTAGAATAAAAAAATTTCTCTTATGCATCTAAGTTAAGCATAAAATCCATTTATGAGGAAAATCACACTTTTAGTATAAAAAGAATATCTTTTATGCATACCTATATGCATGAAATTCAATTATGATAAAAGTCACACTTTTATAATAAAATAATCAACTTTTATGCATACCTCTATGCATGAAATCCAATATGATAAAAGTAACACTTTTGATATAAAAATTTT
>NC_141066.1:50303245-50390745 GCF_041138505.1 Cibotium barometz | reverse complement strand
CTCTCTCTCTCTCTCTCTCACATACACACACACACATGCACACACTCCCTCTCTCTTCTTACACTCTCCCACACATAGAAGTGCTCTCTCTCTCTCTCTCTCTCTCTCTCTCTCTCTCACACACACACACACACGCACGCACGCATGCATATGCACACATACACACACACTCTCTCTCTCTCTCACGCACACATACACATATGTAAATATATAGAATATACAATATTATGCTTTAGATACATATACCTATACATAAACACATATACTTATACATATATACATGTATTTAAAAATATAGATACAAACATCAACATAATTTAATTAATTTTGATTAAATTTTAATGTGCAGAGATGGGTGATAAGCTATGGTCACTTTTAAATATATAGATAGATATATCATACACACATCGAAACACACACATACACACACACATATATATGTATATACATATATACATATATACATATGTATATACATATATACCTATATACATATATACATGTATACACATATATACATGTATACCTATATACATATATACATATACATACATACATACATACATATGTATGCATGTATGTATGTATAAATGTAAATAGAAACACACACACATGTATACACATATATACATATATGTTTTTTATTTAATTTATATTTCTGTTTGTATTTTATTAAAAGCTACGTTTTATTCTCTATCTCTCTCTCTCTTTTCACCCTCTCGCTCATTACATCTCTCTCTCTCTCTCTCTCTCTCTCTCCAGGTTTGCCCCATCTCACTCTCTCTCTCAAGCACATTCTACACATAGATGCAGATGTACATGCATGCGTATACTTTCTCTCTCTCTCTCTCTCTCTCTCTCTCTCACACACACACACACACACATGTACACACCACAAATACACTAATGCAAACACACACACACTCTCCTCTCATACCAACTATCTCCTACGTAGAAATTCTTTGCCTCTCTCTCTCTCTCTCTCTCTCTCTCTCTCTCTCACACACACACACACACACACACATGTACACATCGCACATACACTAATACAAATGCACACTCTCTCCTCCCACACAAACTATCTCCTACATAGAAATTCTGTGCCTCTCTCTCTCTCTCTCTCTCTCTCTCTCTCACACAACACACACACACACACTTAAATAGATTTACACACATATATATAATTATAATTAATTAAATTTTAATGGTAGGGATGAGTGGTGAGATGTGCTCACTCTCAAATAAATGCATCTTACATGTAATGTCTCTTTCTCTCTCTCTCTCTCTCTCTCTCTCTCTCTCTCTCACACACACACACACACACACACATGCACATGCACACCCTCTTTCTCTCACATACACATGCACACACTCTCAAATGTCGAAACTCTCTCTCTCTCTCTCTCTCTCTCTCTCTCTCTCTTACACACACACACACACATGTACACACATGCACATGTACTAATGTAAACACACACTCTTTCCCCCCACACACTCTCACACATAGACTTCCATGTCTCTGTTGTCTCTTCTCTGTTTCTCTCTCTCTCTCTCTCTCTCCCCTCCACACACACACACACACACGCTATCTCTCTTCTCACACACACTCTCCCACATATAGAAACTCTCTCTCTCTCTCTCTCTCTCTCTCTCTCTCTCTCTCTCTTACATACATTCATGCACACACACAAACATACTTCTTTCTCTTGCACACACGTGCACACGCACACAAACACACACTCTCTCTCACACACCCACATGTAAATATATATTATCTAAAATATTATGTTTTATTATATTTAGAGACGTATACCTATATATACATATGCATTTATAAAATAAATAAACACATATACATATATATTTTTAATTAATATTAAATTTTAATACGTGGAGATGCACGATGAGATGTGTTCACTCTTAAATAAGTGTATCTTATATACAATGTCCTTTGTCTTCTCTTTTGCATACATATGTGTGTGATTGTGTGTGCACATATACACGTATGTGTGATTGTGTACTATCTTCACGCGTGCATGTGTCGTGCAAGTGTCTTGATTGTGTGTATTTGTTGTGTGTATGTGTTAGTGTGTATTTGTTGTGTGTGTGTGTACATGGTGTGTATGTTTTTATTTATGTGTGTGTACATGGTGTGCGAGTGTCTGCATGTACGTGTGTGTGAGCATGTGAATATACTCGTGTATACATCTATGTGTGTGCACGTGCAGGTGCATATGTGTGTGTGAGTGTGTGCATGTCCATGTGTGTGCACATGTACTTGTGTATGTGAGTGTATTTATGTGCTTGTGTGTATATGCAAGCTTGAGTATGTGTGCAAGTGTGCATATCTCTATGTGTCGCACGTGTGTCCATGCGTGGTGCGAGGGTGTGTATGTGTGTTTGTATGCGTGTGCACGTATCATGTGCTTGTGTCTGTGTGTGCATGAACATACATGTGTGTGTCTGTGTGCATGAACATACATGTGTGCGTCGACATACATATAAATCTATTTATATATACATGCTTACATACCTATAGATACGCATACATACATAACATATATACATGTGTGTATGTATATTCTCTCTCTTACATATGCACATAATATATATGTGTGTGTATGTATATTCTCTCTTACACAATGCGCATAATATAATATTAGAAGATGTGTGTGTGTGTGTGTGTGTGTGTGTGTGTGTGTGTGGAGGAGGGAGAAGGGGTGGCCAATTTGCTCTCTAATGTATTATATATATATATATATAAGAAACTCAATGAGTAAATGGTTTGATGGTGACAACTAATTGTGAGCCCCAATGCATCTAGGCATGTGGGAAAGAAACCCCCAAAATACTTGTCTTTTCTTCTCCTTTCTCCTTTTTACAAATTCTCCCTCTTCTTTCTCCACGTAAAGGGGTGGGAACTCTTCCTCTCACACATGCACACACTCTCAAGTGTCGAAACTCTCTTTCTCTCTCTCTCTCTCTCTCTCTCTCTCTCTCTTACACACACACCAATGTACACACATGCACATGTACTAATGCAAACACATTCTTTCTCCCCACACACTCTCACATAGACTTCCATGTCTCTGTCGTCTCTCTCTGTGTTTCTCTCTCTCTCTCTCTCTCTCTCTCTCTCTCTCCACACACACACACGCTATCTCTTTTCTCACACACTCTCCCACATATAGAAACTCTCTCTTTCTCTCTCTTACATACATTCATGCACACACACAAAAATACTTCTTTCTCATGCACACAAACACACTCTCTCTCATGCACCCACATGTAAATATATATTATCTATAATATTATGTTTTATTATATTTAGAGACGTATACCTATATATACATGTGCATTTATAAAATAAATAAACACATATTTCTAATTAATATTAAATTTTAATACGTGGAGATGCAGGATAAAGTGTGTTCACTCTTAAATAAGTGTATCTTATATACAATGTCTTTTGTCTTCTCTTTTGCATACATATGCGTGTGATTATGTACACATATACACGTGATTATGTACCATCTTCACGCATGTATGTGTCATGCAAGTGTCGTGATTGTGTGTGTGTGTTAGTGTGTATTTGTTGTGTGTGTACATGGTGTGTATGTTGTTATTTATGTGTGTACATGGTGTGCAAGTGTCTGCATGTACATGTGTGAGCATGTGTGTACATCTATCTATGTGTGCACGTGCAAGTGCATATGTGTGCATGTCTATGTGTGTACATGTACTTGTGTATGTGAGTGTATTTATGTGCTTGTGTGCATGTATGCACGTGTGTATATGCAAGCTTGAGTATGTGTGCAAGTGTGCATATATCTCTGTGTTGCACGTGTATCCATGCGTACGAGTGTGTATGCGTGTGCACGTATCATGTGCTTATGTCTGTGTGCATGAACATACATGTGCGTCGACATACCTATAAATCTTTTTATATATACATGCTTACATACCTATAGATAGACATACATGTATACCTAATATATATATGTGCATGTATATTCTCTCTTACATATGCACATAATATATATGTGTATGTATATTCTCTTTCTTACACATGCTCATAACATAATATTGGAAGATATATGTGTGTGTGTGTGGAGAAGGGAGGAGAGGTGGTGTATATATATATATATATATATATATATATATATATATAACTCAATAAGTAAATGGTTTGATAGTGACAACTAATTGTGAGCCCAAATGCATCTAGGCTTGTCTTCTCTTCTCTTTTCTCCTTCTAAAATATTTTCCATCTCCTTTCTCCAAGTAAAGGGGTGGGGACTCTTCCTTTATCTTATATAGAATAGAATAGATAGAATAGATGCAAGTACCAAATCCACCATTATTACTACTAACATTCCATAACCCCTTAATCATAGATGTTACTTGGTGGTGGATTTAATAATGGCGTGGCTTATGGATCATCCTACTGAACAACCATGGAAGGCTAAGAACGTGCTCTAGAGCTCTAGAGATATGGTGAGAATATAGGGAAAGATTATGCCTTTTTTTTTATCATTCTTTCCTGAATGAGTCAAGAGAGCTCTCGAGATATGGTGAGAATATAGGGAAAGATTATGCTTTTTTTTTTATCATTCTTTCCTGAATGAGTCAAGAGAGCTAGTCATTTAAAAAAAGCCAACAAAATATCATATCATTTCACCAAATCTAGGTGTTATTTCTACCCCATGGAATAAAATCAACTCTTCAAATTTTTTCCTGCGATAAAACCTGAATTATACACCTAGCTGCCTGTGTACAAGCCTCTTACTTTATAAAGCTTTTTCTACGACAATTATCACCACTTTCCTTACCAAAAAAAATGCATTTACGCCCACTGAAATCAGAAATATTGCATGTATAAAAAAATTGAAGATTTAACAGAAATCTGGAACGAGAGAATCGAGGCCACAACGGTCACGATTTACACCTCAAAATTATTTCGTTTTCACGTGTAGAGTAAACTCAAGTAAAATGAGGTTTTATGAAGCTAAAAGTTTAAATGTGTCCAATGAAGGCCTTAAAAAAACAAAGTACTAGGTTTGAAGCGTACCCACTGAAAGCCCAATAAGAGAACTGAGCGCATAGCCCTTTGGTATGAGCAATAGTTGCTTTTTGACAAGCGTCACTCCGGGTTTTTGAGCATTTCGGTCGGAAAATATTTGAAACAATTTAAACATGGATTAAAAAAATTACACTAAAATTTAAAAAAACTTGCTGTATTTTATCAAACTTGTCGATCTTGGAGGGCAAGAGTGCCCATCAAAAATCGAACCGAGGTATGCGTGCTGGTGGATAGAGAGAGAAAGAGAGAAAAGGGGAGGCCCATCATAAATTGAAAACCTCCTCAAAATAAATGATGAAGGACCAAACCCTTGATGCCATGTACCAAACAAGGTGACAAATAAAGTCCCACACTAGATTTGCAAGATAGTTTCCCAGAATTTGAAACAAATGAGATCTAGGAAATTTCAAGACATGACAAATTAAAATCACATATGAATTTATCATGCAAGACAGAACCCTCTCACCTGTTTTCTCATAATAATAAAAAAATTTACGTAGAGAATTGGAAACTCTCTTTAGAATTTTCTTCTTCTTCTCTATCTTGTACTTAATCTTGGATGGAAGAACATGGACAATTCCAAGGCTAACCGAAGGTCAAGGATGAGAATACATGCCAATGATTAAAAGACGAAAGATATCTATTCTTGAGGAATAGGGAGAAAAAAAGGTACAAAAAAAGTGAGCTCAAGACTCTCTCTCTCTCTCTCTCTCCAATTGAAAAGGGATATTAGCACTATAATACTGTAGAAAGGTACATTGATTGCCATTGGGAGGGCATACTAATGAAAGGCACACAAGTCCTTGGACAAAGAACAGAAAAAGACTCAACCCTACACAAAACCTAATGAAGGAGGTCAAGCCAAAAATGTAAAACTTAACGCTATGTAGATATAAGAAACACATATTGGTGCTGCTTGACAGTGCTTGTCGAATTCTGCATGGAAACCATAATCACCCTGTCAGTGAGGAGGCCATTAAACCAAAAAGAGAGAGAAACAAAAATCGTGTGGAGTTGATAACTATAAATGCCAGGCGCATGACGTTGTTGTGGGCGCTTCGTGCCGGTGATTTGAGCTTTCACTTGAAAGCAGCTGCAAAGAGAGGGGAGCTTCTTGGCGCAGCTGCTATTGAAGCAGAAGAGGTGGTTATAGTGCCTTCTCTCTTCACGCGAGACGATGCTGCAGCATGGGTTTTCTTGTAGGGTAGGAAGTCAGTACCCTGCAGCTTGGGCTGCAGCTTCGAAGCCACCTCTTCGATCTCCATCTCCAGTATTTTCAGCTCACTCCTCACAAGAGCCTGCGCCTCCTCAACTTCCAGATCGTCATCAAGCGTGGGGCCATCCCCATCTTCGACCGTGCTTCTAGATTCTAACTCTAAGGGCTTGCTTGCTGGAGTGTCCACGGAGACCCTTCTAGACACAGCTCCGCTTTCCTCCTTGCTTGAGATGCTATTTCTAGTTGCTTCTGGAAGCTTCCTTGAGAGGGCTTTGCCGCTACTCGGCATACTTGCAGCTTTGCTTCCCCCCTTGCTTAAGATGCTTCTAGTTGCTTCTAGAAGCTTGCAGCTTGTTGGGGTTGGATCCCAAGAGGTCCTGCTAGAAGACATCACAGTCTCATCTTTGCTTTCCTCCTTGCTTGAGATGCTTCTAGACGCTTCCAGAAGCTTCCTTGAAGGCGCTTTCAATATTGTTCTACCACTGCTAGGCATTGCAGCTAGTTTAATGCTTTCCCCCTTGCTTGAGATGCTGCCTGACGATTCTAGGAGCTTGCTTGCCGGAGCTGCTGCATCCGAAGGAGCCATTGCTTTCCTTTCTTCCCTGTTAAAGATCCTTCTTGATGCTTCTAGAAGCTTGCTTGTGGGTGTTTTCGAAGGGGTTCTTGTCACCAGCGGTGATTTGGAAGGGCTATCAGCTGCAGCAGCTGATGACAAGCATTCATGGGCTGCTGCAGCTTGCTTCACTCCTCTCTTTGCAGGAGCATCATTGCAAAGATCATGTGAAAGTGCAGTTTGATCGACGCCACTACAATGCAGCAGTGGTCTCTTTTCACTAGCCTTTTCATCACGAACTTGCTTGAATAATAAGCTATGAGCGCCCACCTCCACATTGCTGTTCTTATCAGTATCGACACCGAGCCCAGCACGCATAGCCCCGCTCTCTACAACATCCCTTTGCTTGATACAACCCACAGACACAACTCTAGAAGCATCAATAGCCACACCTTTCTGTACTTCTTGGGTATGTTGGGCAAACATGGAGTTGTCATCTGCCGCTGCACTGTTGCCTCCGATGAGAGACAAGAGCTCAAGTGGGTCGCCTTTGGCAGTACTGACAAGCTCTGCAAAAGAGCCTTGGATGAGGGCTAGGAGAGTTTCTCTGCTCGCTGGCTCGGAGAGGGCAAGGCCTTCCTCTCTCAGTTTGCTTTCCACCCAGGTTCTACCAATATCATTCAGCCCCTTCATCCAGCTGAACCACGAGTTATCTGATGGTGTTACGGTTGCACAAGAAGAAATTATAGTAGAGGTAATAGTATTCGCCTTTGCTGCAACCTCTTCTAACCTTTCACTTTTTCTGCTCTTCAGTGCATTTACCTCTGAGCTGGACTTCCTGTCCACCTCTGCGTGATCTGTTGCAGTGAAATAACGGCTCAAGCTGATGAGACCGAACACACAAAGAGCTGTGGAGAGAAGGAAAAGCGTTAAGTAGAAAAGGACATTCCAGAAGATGGGACGAGTGAGAAGAAGTAGAAGCAAGCAAGACACCTTGGGATGACCTTTCAAGAAGGAAAAAGCTCGAGGTAGCAGGGTCGCCATAGATAAGGAGAAAGGTGAACAGAGGAGGAGAAGTGTTTCCTCTCCAAAGCTTCACTACTACAGTATGTGTTGTATTAGGCCATCTCAAGTTTGTTAACAATGGTTACCAACTGAATTAGCTTAATGAAATGAGGAGTCAGGAGGGCTAAACGGGTGCATACTGATCAATAAGCTCAAGGAAGAAGGGCTGGTATGTCCTGGTTACCCACCACAGCCGTCCACTAAAGTTTAGTTACCTCCATGTTCATACATATTGAAGCCTTGTTTGGTTAGGCCTAGCAAGGAAATTAGCGCCCAACAAGGCATGCATTAGAGTGAGTGGGCGCTTCATCATTATTGCGCTAGTTCCATCCATATCTACGGATTTGCCCATTTGCCGCTCGATCGGTGCGAAGGAAAGGTACCTGGCTGTCTGCTATCATTTCTCGAGATTATACACTCCCCCATTTCTGAACCAATTTTGCAAATTACATCACAGTTTGTCAATCTCTGTCAATTTTACAAATGATAAAGTTTTGAAGTTAATTTGATATATCACACGGCACACCGTCACTACCTATTTTCTCTGGATATTCTGGAAGGCCCTGTGCTTTCACCCGCCGAACTCAAACTCAAACTTGCCGTTGTATTCATAATTATCATTTTCTCTGGATATTCTGGGAAGGCCCTGTGCTTTCACCCGCCGAACTCAAACTCAAACTTGCCTTTGTATTCATAATTATCATTTTTTTTTTGTAAAATGTAATGCTCTGTCTATACTAGTACACTGTAGTGTTCTTCGCACAAAACATTTTTCTTTACAAAGTTTAAACTTGTGACTTTGTACAAAAAAAAGTATAATTTTAGCCTGAGTTGTAGCAAAAATGCATTAAAATTTGTATATGTTTTTTTGGAAATGAGAAAAAAAATTCACAAGAAAAATGAGAATCTTGAGGAGTGGGAATCAAGTAGGTAAAAGTGGCTATTAACTCTTATACTAGTTGGATCGTGAGAGAGTGGAGAGAGTCTTCACACGTTTGTGCATGCGCCCGTACTTAGTGAAGGGTGACGGGCTGCATGCATGAATTGCCAATATCACCCAGATGAAGGAGCTGGGGGAATGAAGGTTCTAAAGAGATGAAGAGGTCGCGGGCGACGGAGGACGAGGGAAGAGACCACAAGAAGTCCTTGCCTGAGAGGGTAGCCGATTAAGCATGCAGCACAGAAGACAGAAGGTATGTTTGCAAGTTTCCCATGAACTGGTGAGGAGCCAGGTTGATTTGCTTTCTTTGTGCAGTGTGATTGTGTTCTGCTCAGGTAGGATCCCATCCAAAGATGATGTAGCGAGATGGCTACAAGATGACGTTTTTCACAGTAGAGTAATATCCAAGGTTTTTTATTTAGGCAAACGCTTCTTTACATTAGGACTTGTTTGGGGTCTTCTTGGGCCCTTTAATTTGTCCCAAGCCTAATGACAGTCATTAAGGAATGGTGCAATGGGAGAAGGCCATGTGGAGAAAAATGTTGGGTTTCCCTGCCCCTAATATGTAGGGGTCAAACTTGAATCATACGTTTTTTTTTTTAAGAAATTGGACTGAAAATGCAAAATCTTTCAATAAAATCAGATTTCCCACCTTTTTTTAATAAAGACAGCTCAAACTGGCATAAATGACCCCACCTCAAAAAGTGGGCTAGGGCCAGAAACGCCCCCCCATCATTATCCCTCATTTAAAGCTACTTTTCCCTCTCCCCACTCCCTCTTCCTCTCTCTAAAACTAGCAATTCGGTTTTGAGTCTCTCTCTAACTAAAAGAATCTTTTTTGGCCTCCTCCCTCCCCATTCTGCCTTCCCCTTCCCTCCTAAAGTTAGATCTATCTTTCTGTGCCTTCTTGGCTATGGAAAGCTTGGAAAACAGTCCACTTTTTCCCCCATCAAGTCCATCCTCTCTTGCTTGCACACATTCTTCACTCTCCTCTTGCTAGCTTATACACATTCTTGACTCCTCTTGCCAGCTTATATGCTCTGCTAGCATTAGGTTGCAGAGATCTTCTTGGCTATGGAAAGCTTGGAAAACAGTCCTTTTTTTCCCATCAAGTCCATCCTCTCTTGCTTGCACACATTCTTCACTCTCCTCTTGCTAGCTTATACACATTCTTGACTCCTCTTGCCAGCTTATATGCTCTGCTAGCATTAGGTTGCAGAGATCTTCTCACACACCTACAACTTCATAGCATTTAGCTTAGTCGGTTAGCCAAGCACAATGAGTCGCCGACCTCGTTCAAGGGTGGAGTCCTTTAGCAGCAGCAGCAGCAACGAACAAGACGACACTGGCTTGTGGGTTACAAGCACCTTTGCAAAAGGAATGTGGGTGACGATGCGTCCAAGCACAAGGGGAGCCCACAAAGTCTCTCGCAGATACATAGGGTTAAAGTCACACCATTGGAAGGGTCGCATAGTGGATCTCAAGCAGGGGGCTGACGGAAGCAAGCAGGTGATGATCCAACACGTCTACAAGGCATCGCAACTCCGTGTTGACAATGCCAATCACAAACGCTTTCCTGCAAATTGTAAGTTTTATTTGTGCTTCTTGTTTTATGGGCTGCACTGAGACATGCTAATATCATTTCATGTTACGGAAGCTTGATTTTTTCAAGTGTGTTCTTGTAATGTTCTGTGCAGACATCTTTCCGTCGACATTTGTGGAATGGGAGCCTTTAGAGGCCCTTTCTGGAACCTTTGAGGCGCATCACTTTGAAATCGGCAAGCTACTATATACTGGTTGTTCAACATCAGAGCTTTTAGAGCGCTCAGTTTTCTTCTTTCATGCAGAGTATATTGTACCCACGTCAAGAGATGGTTCTGGGACTCTACGGAGGCTCCCTACACCAAGTCTCATGGACCATGATTGGCCAAAGCCCGACAATACTTTGGTTGCACTAACCAGACGTCGGATTGAGATTGATGTGTGCAATGCAATGAAGTGCACCTATGGGTCACATCGTGCGACTCTCACGTTCTTCATGCCTTTACATTTGTTTGTGTTTTTGTTCAAGGAGGCTGATGTTCACCGGACTCCTACAATGTGGATTGCAAAGGGAGGCACAGTAATGAGTGCCTTTTTGCCACCTTCGTGGGATTTGAAGGTTATTCAACATCAGGGTGACAAGATAAAGTGCATGGTGGTGTCGGAGAAGATGGTCGTTCGGTACCAGCTTAGAAAGCAACAACTCTCTATATTTATCTTTCCTTACAGACGTTGGAAGCTGACTGGAGGCGAATGGCAAGCACTCGATTCGGACATCAACGATGCAGAACAGCTTGATGTACATGTTAGCACGCAAGCTGATGTGTGGGATATCGTAGTAAATGCTGATTGGAATATGGCGAACCTAAGGGAGTACTTAGGCCTTAGGTTTGCACTGAAAGGTGACTTTTCATTTGTGATTGATAACACACCTCTACGTAAGAGGAAAGAGGCATCTTACTTTTGTAAAAGCATTCCCTTCCCCAGATGTATCCATATCAAGCAAGCTATGTAACAGATTTTGAGAGATTAATTCAAAACAATTTTGGCTACTCGCAATTTGCGTTCAATTTTGTGCACTTTTAAGTTTTGTCGCGTGTTTTTATTTTTTTGGAGGTTTTAAGTGAGTTTTTAAACATAAAAAAATTTTTAAAGACCTCTTTATAAGTCACTTTTGGCCACTTTGAGTTCATCTCCTCACTCTCGGCATCTTTGCGGTCCCCTCGCCTTCTTCGCTACTCAAGCATGGCCACCCCCGCCCAAGCTCTCCTATCTCAATTGCACAAGCTTGACCTCGATCACTTGATCGAGAAGCTTGCACCCATCTTTCAGACATCTATTGACATGGAAGGCACCGCCGAACTCCATAATGACGTGTTTGGGGCGTTCACTAGCTACATGGACACATACATGGCTGAATATTGTGTCAACTTTGAAGACGAGGAGGGAACTTGGGTGCCTGTGGATCCTATCAAGCATACCTACAAAGCGGACAAAAATTTCAGGTTTAGGCTTGCAAGATTCCTCAAAGGCCTTAGTAGCGCATATCTAAGGGAGGAGGAAGAAGATAACCTCGTAGGTCTTGGAATGGGCAACATTGGCACAAGTTTTTTGAGGTGGGACATGACTCTTGCCCTCCTGATCTTAGAGGGAACAGAGAAAAGCAAGGGAAAGAGGAAGGCCACTCCTCCAAAGAAAGCCACACCTTATCTCTTGATCAAGGAAGCTGACCCAAAGGAAGAGATTGTCACCCCAGTGCAAGAAGCATCTCTTGCACTTGTGACTCTGGCGGAAGAGCCGCGCAATGGAAAAAACAAAAAAAAATTAGTGACTCTGTGACAAAGGAGGTGCAAGAAGCAGAGAAATGGAATTAGAAGAAAACCCTTTAGATCGGACAAAATCCAACAGGAAGCCCGAAGGAGGCAAAAGAACAAAAGCTTGCGAGAAGATAAGCCTTGCAGGAAGAATTGTTGCAGGAGGATAATCCCCGCATGATGGCCATGATGGCAAACGAAGGGAAGGTAAGCCTTGCAAGGTACAAGAATTAGCTAACAAGCTGAAGGAATAAGAGGGGAGCCCAAGCAGTCACAGTTAACAAAAAACAGTGTGCTCAAGAATCAGGTGGTACAGATAACCCAAAAGCAAGAGAATGGAGTGTGGACGGAAAAGTCAACACAATGAGCTCAATTAGCCACAAGAAGCAAGACTGAGGTGGAATCCTTAGGTGCTACAAAAAAATAGACAACAACAAGCAACAAGAGAAGTTCACGGGAAAAGGCATACATATGGGAGAATATGAAAGGTTTAAAGCTAGACATATCTCTTGATCAACTCCTGTCCTTAGTGCCCAACTACAAGAGGAAATTGTTGAGCAATCTACTAGGTCCCAAGGAAGAGGACAACATCTTGTCTGATTCCTCCAACAATGAGTCAAATCCCAATTTCAAGTTAGTAGAAACCACAAAAATAAGAGTAACGGATATTGATCTACCCTAGATAATAGTAATGTTAAAAGGGAAGTAGATCCAAGCAGCGATATTAGATGGAGGTTTTTCAGTTTTAGATCCCATTGTTGTTGCATATTCCCATTTACTTTCATCCTCATGTTGGCTCTCATCTTTTTCAAGAGTACCCAATGTGTACTGGCACACTTGGCCCTCTGACAATTCTTAATGAGGTCAGTTGGAAACTTGCAAATCCTCATAGCCCTGTTCTATGGAGTTCTTTATGTCTTAGCGCTAGTGCAGATGCTATGCTGGCTTCACCACCATGAAATAAGAGCATTCCTCCAAATCGGGTTTTGAGGGACTGCTTTAATTTTATAAGGGAATTATGAAATTCCTCATGTGCTTTCTCAAGCATATAATTCGTGCAATCTGTATCTCAAATGACTCTTTTGTAGAGAGGATGTCTTCCTTTTGAAAGGGGAAGCGATACTCCTCTAGGCTTTGTATTTTAGTTGCTTTTTTAAGATTGGCATTATGAGGCTCAATCATAACTGGTGACCTTGTAACACATTCAACCAAGCTAAGCATGCTTTCTTGAGCTTTCCTTTTACATTCCACATATAACATGTGATCATGATTTTCTATTTGGGGTGGTTGGGTAGATTCTAGTTTCTTGATTGGTCTATGTGGTGCACTGAGTGAAGAGTCAAAACTTGTTTCATCCTCACTTAGTGATGTACTAGATCTTGTTTCATTTTTTGACTTACTTTGGATTGTCAGTTTTTATTATGTTTACCCATGCGACGAGATTGAATTTTCTTTTGGGTTTTTGTACCATGTGTCACACATATGGGTTTTGAGGTTTATGTGGTGGTCTTTGAGGTGAATGCTTCTGCATCATGTATAGCTTTTGGCTCCTTTGGGTTTATGTCCCCTTTTGGGCTTATGTTCTCCTCACAGTCTCCTCATCATTGCCTTTTAATTCAACGTTGGTTTCGATAGTTTGTAGTCCCTTGTCTTTCTTGGGTTTAGAAGGTTTTGTTTTTTGTTTTGGGTTCTGCTTTAAAGCATGTTCTTCTACCCATGTTAAGGTATTGTCTTTTGCATTCTTTTTGGCTATTTCTCGTGCCTTGGCTTATAAGCACATTCAAGGGTAAGCATGTAAGCACATTCAAGGAGGGTACCGTGGACAATTGTCTGTTTTGTACACTCAAGATGTTAAGAGTTGAATTTTATGAGACAAGTTGCATTGAAGCAACTCGTCTTGGGGGCAATCTTGGAACATGTGATCAATGCAACATTGTTCACACATGGGTCGCAAAGTGTCAGTGACTATGGGTATGGAAGTATTTCAAATTGTGCAATCTCCCACTTTGTGAAGTCCACGACAATAGAAACACTGAAGTGTTCAATTAACTGCTTCCGGAGCAGTTTCTACCCTTTGGAGTGTTTCTGTTTGGTGCACGAGAGATGGAGGTTTTGAGTCAATTATGAATTAAGTGGGACACTTTTTGGTATCATGATCAAAGGTTTTACAATATATGCAGTATAGAAAAATAGGTGCCTTGTATGCACAATAGGGATTGGGATGGTCGTAGTGATTGCACTCAATACAAGGCATTTCGTTTCTCACTTGTAGAGGCATGAAAGATGTTTGATTTTGAAGGAGCTCATCTTCTCTTAGAGATGTCGATTGAGAGCTTTTAAGTAAGGCTGCAAAGAATTTACGGAATGACAATTCCGAGACCGATCCTTCTTTAGCCATTGCTTCACTCGTAGCATGATCATCTTCCAGCATGTTGTCATCTAAACATACTGCTTCTTTACAACATTGATCCAATGTTTCTGGGTTGGATATAATGATCAAATTGTGCAAGCTATTATTCTTTAAGTCCGTCATGAAACATCTCTTCAATTGAGAATTGTTTAATTTCTCCCATGACACAGTTTTATCCATAGGATAAAGTCTCTAATGGATTCATTTGATTGACGCTTAATTGAATAGAGTTCTTTTGCTGCACTCCACTGATCACATTGTCTGGAAAAGCCATGGATGAAGGTTGTTTTCAAGGTTCTGAAGTTAGTCTTGATTGCCGACATCAATGTATGAACCATCGACTAGCCTTTCCCTCTAAGCATAGGTTCAACGCATGTACCTTGGTGGGACAGTTGGGATTCCCAAAGGCTTCACATCGGTGTTCAAACATTTGTATGAATTGAATAGGATCTGTTGTTCCATCGTATTTGCCTATGATTTTGGAAATCTGTACGGCCGTATTTTTGTATGAGCCACTGAGGCCGTATTTGAGTGCTCTTGTTTTGGGAGAGACTCACTGTGTCCTTGGACTACCCCCCTTTGTAGACTAGTCAGTATGTCCAAGGTGTGGGCATCCAAGAAAGGGTTGGTACCTATAGGATTTTTGGAGATGGTAGGTAGGGACAAAAGCTTGGTGAGATTGAAGTGACATGGGGTATAAAACTTGATGACATTCTTGTTATAAGCATGGCCAATGGTATTGGGAGGTGCATTTGCGACATAAATCTCAATGGCTCGAAGATGTCAACCATTGGGTTCAGTCCTTGTGTAATTCCTGGCGATCCCTCTATTGTTGCCATGTCGGATGGCCTAAATGCTCTTTAATAAGTAAGAAAAAAAATATATAAAATATTATCATAGCCCTTACAGCCTCAAGAGGCCTGGCGTACTCTTCGTTGGATCAAACGGGCATCCATTCGTTCTAAATAGCTTAGGCGCTATATGCATGTGAACGATCTCTTAGAGATAATTTTTCAAAAAAAGTGTATGCGAGTAACTTCCAATACGGAAGAAGAGGTCCTAAAACCTATTTTCCATCATTGTCTCAAGATGAAAAAAAAATTAGAAATGTTTTCCCTGTTTTGCAGCATATTTTTGAGGGTGTTCCAAAAGGAATTTTGAAAAACTCTATAAGAGAGAGTTGTATTTTTGGAGTGCTACAACTTTGTTTCCCTGAGTCATTTGTGATTTTGTCGTGTAGACCCTTAAAAAGTAGCCCGAATATGGTTCGTTGTCGTTTTTGCACTGTTTTTGTGATTTTGTGGTTTTTGGGCTGTTTTTTACCTCGAATTTTGGGTCAAATTTTGAGGCTACTCGTCAGAGGCCAAAATGATTGTTTTTGACTCTGAATTGTTGAGTCCAAAGTTGAAGAGCTCGATTTCAGCTTTTCGATGAGCTCTAGAGCACCTTCATTGGATATATGGTTTAGGAGATACAAGCCTCTAAACAGGGGTGTTTTCCATAGAGTTTTTTTTGGGACCCCCTTTCATGTCGTGAACTAGTAGGGTGCAGTTCAAGCCATAAAGCGAAATTTTGAATTTTATAAATTTTGATTTTTTTAAAAATCGCGTAACGGTTCATGTCATGAAGCGGACTTCACGAAAAAGTTAAATTTGTTTTTTTTAGTCGCATGAACGAAGGGTCTCACACTGTGAACCCTTAACGGTTCACGCCGTGAAGTGGACGGACTTCACGAAAAAGTTAAATTTGAATTTTTTTTCCTATCGCCTGACGAAGGGTCTCATGCCGTGAAGAACTGGACTTCACGAAAAAGTTAAATTCATTTCTTTTTGTCGCGTAAATGAATGTTCTCATGCAGTGAAATCTTGATGGTTCACGCTGTGAACCGAGCTTCACGAAAAATTTAAATTTGATTTTTATTTTTTTATTTTTTGGCGCAGGCTCCTAGGGTGGAATCCTTAGGCCGTGAATTTGCAAAATGGTTCACAGCGTGAACCATTTTTTTGAATTTTTTTTTTGGAGTCTAGTGGGAAAAACGATTTTTTTTTTAGGGAGGGGGGATATTTTTGAATTTAAAATTATGAAGATATGGACATTTTTCCAAAAAAGTAAGTGGGAATAAAAAAAGACAACCTTTTTATGACACCCTTTACACCCTTCATAAATGACTCCCTAAATGGACAATTTGATAACTCATGAGCATCTATTCATTGAATGCTCATTAGCCTTAATGAGTTATATAAAAAAACGATAAAAAATTAATCTAAGATTAATCCTTTCACTAATCTTTTCCTCTTTTGTACACTAATCAAAGACTCTAATTAACCACTAATCCCTAATTAATTCACACAATTGAGCACATCATTGGATAAAGCAAGGGAATGCTAATCTTTGTACATCAACAAATGTGTAAAGTAATCTAAAATAGGAGATTAATTAGACTCTTAATTGTGGTCTTCTCTTTTTAAGGTAAAATTAAGCAAAGATAGTCAAATTTCTCCAATTAATGAAGAATTTGATGTAATTAGGTATTTTGATGCAACTAGATGCTCTCAAAACACTCAAAAACACTAATTTCAACTACTCATATGATCAATTTAGAACCACTTGACATATTTTCTCAAATTTTTACCTCTTAAATAAGATCAATCACCCTTAATGACCAAAACCAGTCCATTAAGAGAAATTAGTTAAATTGAAGAGTTTTTTAATGGTTTTAAGAATTTTTTTGAAAGATTAAGCTACTCCTAATGCTTGCTTACACTCTAATGCAAACAATTTCAATAACAAACACACAATTATACTAAAACTAATGATCTTAATTCTATGTTTAACACTAAAGAGAGCTAACATTTACTAAAAATTGCATTCTATTGCATTGTTTGATGCAATGGATGCAAAATAAGTCTAATACAAACTATGTGCAAGCCCTAAAAACATAAAAAACTACAATAACAATAACAAAAACAACAAATTAAGCTAAAAATTAAGTGAAAAGCATTCTTTTAAAAAATAAAAAAGAGAGCTATTCTACACCAAATCACACACAAATCACTATCAAAACCATATCTTTTTCATGGAAAACCATTAATTAAGGTAACGAAAAATGGGTAATGCATTTATTAGAGGGAAAACGATGGAAAAAGCCAAGGGATGGCTCCTCGGGTGCCAAAAATGTTATAGCTCACCTTGAAACACATCCAACAAGAGATTACCTAGTGAACCTCAATTTTCATGAGGATCTTTCTAATAGCCGAGCTCGTAACCCTTGAGGTCTCCAAGCTCCTTGAGAAGCAATTCCACCTTGCGAGCGTTGTCACACAGTCGCGTGGCACTATGGGTACTCATCCCTCCTCTCACCTCACTTCACTCACACACACTCCCTAGCATACATTAGGGAGAGAGATTAGCAAGAGGATTAGCAAGAGAAAAACTCAATTGTACAATGGGAGAGTATGTTGTATTATGAGAGATATTCACTTATATACATGGCCCATAAGTGTTCACACTCACTTAAACTGTGGCCAGCCTGCTGGGCACTTTAGGCTCATAAGAGGCCTAATGCTATTACAATGACTACTCTCATAATATATCTATGAAGTACATCACATAGAACTTCATCCTAACTTGCTACCACATGCCATTGAAGCACGAATCACCATAAATACTCCGTAACACCATTACGGGTTCTTGTCCAAGTTGTATCTTTGGACACCCTTGCTTCATATCTTGAATGTATTGACCCTTTGGTATATCTATCATGACTCCTTGATGTGAGATAATGACGATAGACCTTGTTAACCCTAGAGTTGGGTTAACAATAATAAGCATTTATTTTTTGGTGCAATATCATGTGCTACTAAGTTAGTTTTTGAATCACTTCATTGATGAAGTGTCCTCCTTGATCACTTACCAACTCCACTCGACATTCAAACCTCATTCTGAATTGTCCTTGAGGGCTTTTACCTCCACCCATTTAGTGCAATAGTTAGCCACCACACGAGGATGTATTTGTTACCAATCCTCCTTTAAATGGTCCTACAAAATCCATTCCACTTTGAAAGTGTTCAAGAAATATCCTAACAATAGCTGATGGATGTCCGATCCACTGACATATCATATTGTTTGACATAATCCCATGCATCTTTAAGTACCGTGGGTAACCATAAGCCTACTTGCAAGAATTTCTTGCCCATTGTTTCTCTCTCTCTCAGCATAACTATTTGTTCATTGTCTGGCACACATCTGGACAATTGGTGTATACCTTTTTTGTACAAAACTCTTGCAGCCTCAAGGTAATACTTGCTTGGGAGAGCCAATTTCTTCCATTGATATCTACCCATGTCAGTGGGTGGTGGCGGCGGGTAATGTCCCTTTTGTGTGATGAACTGCACCATGTCAAAGTATCAATTTCTTTGCATGGGTACATATTGAACAACAAACAGGTTTGCATATAGAAGCATCCACCTTGCCAACTTCCCAATTAGATCTAGCTTATTCACTAGATACAATGGGGCTTGATGATTTAACATAGTTACTACCCAGTAGATAATGAGACAAATTTTATTAACCAAGTAAATTATTCCCAAGGCTTCCCTTTCAGTGGTGGTGTAATTTTTCTCAGCATTCAACTATCATAATAAATAAGTACGTACAATCCTTCTTCTATCTATTACATCAACACACTTCCAATTGCTATGTTTGATGCATCCACGAATACATGGAGCATCTTGTCCCATTCTAGTGGTTGGATTATCGGTATACTAGCAATTTTTTGTAGAATTTGGAAGGCTCCCTTGCACTCTTGTGACTAGAGGAATTATGCCCCCTTCTTTGTGAGTCTATATAGTGGTTGTGCCACATTAGCAAGGTACTTGAGGAATCTGTTGTGCCATTTTATTCGGCCCAAGAATTTGCTGAGCTCCTTCAGATTTTACAGTGGATTCAGCTTGCTTATCATCTTGAACTTGGCTGGATCGACAACAATTCCATCTTTGAAATTTGCAAAGCTTCTTCAAGTTTTGCAATGTGTTATCATATTGACCTTGGCTAGATTGACATTAATTCTATCTTTTGGACACTTATGTGTCCAAACACTGCTTTGGAAACTTATGTGTCCAAGCAGTGTTTTGCCCCTCACAGCAAATGCACACTTGAACATTGGGTTCAACTTCATCTTACTTTGTCTGCATCTTTCTAAGCATAGGCATAGCTAATGTAGATTCTCCCCACACTCCCCAAATACACTGCAATCATTTACAAACACACGCATGAATTTTGTTAAATAATCATAGAAAATTACTTGTACCATGCGTTTGAATGTTGCGGGTGCATTCCGGAGTCCAAAGGTCATGACATTTGATGCGAATCCTCCCCATTCCATGGTGATGAATGTAGTTTTCTCCATGTCTTTGGGTGCCATTCTAAACTGGTTGTATCCATTGAATCCATCCAAGAAGGGCTGTATTTTATGGCCATTCTAAGCTGGTTGTATCCATTGAATCCATCCAAGAAGGACTGTATTTTATGACCATTCTAAACTTGTATCCATTGAATCCATCCAAGGACTATATTTTATGGCCATTCTAAACTGGTTGTATCCATTGAATCCATCCAGGAAGGACAGTATTTTATGGCCATTCTAAACTGGTTGTATCCACTAAATCCATCCAGGAAGGACTGTATTTTATGGCCATTCTAAACTGGTTGTATCCACTAAAATTCTGAATACATCTAGGAAGGACTGTATTTTATAGCCTACTCTACAATATCCAACATCGAGTCAATGAAAGGTAATGGAAATGGGTCCGATATGGTAGCTGCATTTAGCTTCCTGTAGTCAACACAAACTCTTAGCTTGCCATTCTTCTTGGGCATGATCACTATGGGGATTAGCCAAGTTTCTTTTTTGATTGCGAATCCTCCCCATTCCATGGTGATGAATGTAGTTTTCTCCATGTCTTTGGGTGCCATTCTAAACTGGTTGTATCCATTGAATCCATCCAAGGACTGTATTTTATGGCCATTCTAAAGTGGTTGTATCCATTGAATCCATCCAAGAAGGACTGTATTTTATGGCCTACTCTACAATATCCAACATCAAGTCAATGAAAGGTAATGGAAATGGGTCCAATATGGTAGCTGCATTCAGCTTCCTGTAATCAACATAGACTCTTAGATTGCCATTCTTCTTGGGCACAATCATTATGGGGATTAGCCAAGTTTCTTTTTTGATTGGTTAATTTTCTCCTTGAATTTCTTAGGGTAATTGGGATTCATCCTGTTCCTTTGTTTCCCGATTGGTGCTGCATCCTCCTTCAGGTTTATTTTGTGTTGGTAGAAGCTTGGGTCAATGCCAAGCATATCTGTGCAACTCTAAGCAAAGACATCAGACTTTATCATGGGTCAGTAGTTCTTGGAGTTTATTTTGTATTGCTTCATCCAGTTTTGTGTTGATTTTTACCATTTGCAGTGATGGGTGCTCCTCTGTCCCCAGATTGAGCTCCACGAGCTTCTCTTGTTGTACTTTAGTGGATTTCTGCTACTCCCTATCTTTGCAGCACATTACCTCCATCCATTCTTTAGCCCTTTGGCTGACAGGTCTTCTTCTACATTCCCTAAGGATTTAGATTCTTCTGTCTACTCCTCTAACACTGCTTCTATGTCAGTTTGCAGTTTATTCCATAGGTTGCACATTTAATATTTCTGCTGATTACTTGGACATAATCTTTTCTATGTCTAACTCGAATAAGGGTATGAGATGTGGGTTTTCTCTGAGGATTCTTTTCTCCTCTTCCTCTTTAATCCCTTCCAGCATGTCTAGTCCTTCTACATATAGTGGGCTGATAAAGAAATTCACTTTCCTCTTTGGATTTGTGGAGATTTTTACCTTCTTCTTCCCTTTTTTTATTGTGATTTTCTCCCTGTGCTAGTCATGTTTGATCTTACCTTGCCTCAGCCCCATGATCTTCCTAGCAGCATCAGATATGATACCTCATTCTACATTCAAAGAACTAGAAGTATTATTGGGAACTAATATCCAAAGATCTAAATGTGCTCCCCTTGGACTAATCCTAGGGGTTGGACTCTACGTTGATTCACAATCTTCACACAACAGCAAAAGGAGCATGGACATATTTTGTAAGACCAAGTTCTTTTGCTATGGATTCTGATAGTATGTTCACTCTGGGGACTGTTGTTGTTGCTGCTGCTGCTGGCCATAATTCTGATTACCTGTTCGGCCACATCCATAGCCTCCTCTACCTCGTCCTCTTCGTGAACTTGTGTAGAAGGCCTGTTGCTCTGAACTGTTTTTGTTTTGTGAAGACTGTTGATTTTCACCAAAGCTCTTCTCTTCTATAATCAACATAGACACCAAAACTATGAAATTGGGAATGTTTTCCCGAGTCTAAATAGACGTCTTCACCGCCTTGTATTGTGGCCTGAGACCACGTAGACAGACTTTCACCTTATCATCATTATCTACTGAAGCACCAATAGATGCAAGGGATTCCACGATACCCTTGATCTTCAATGCATAGTCATTCACAGACATACTCTTTTTCTCCACAGTATGAAGTTCATTCTTCAATTGTATCTTTTGTGCCTTGGTATTCGTTTCATAGAGTTTTACCAAGGTGTCCCATGCCTCCTTGGGGGACTTGGCATCCTGTATGTGCCCAATCATGGTGTCTTATATGTGCCCAAGGATGGTGTCTTGTATACTGATAGAGAGCCAATACATAACTTTTCTGGCTCCTTGGTTCCAATCCTTGAACTCTTTCACATCTGTAGCAGTTGGATTGATCTTCGGTATCTCCGGTGCCTCTTCATGCTCACCTTCTATATAGGCTCAGTAACCCTTTCCCATCAGCAAATTTGTTAGCCTGAACCTCCAAGCATGGAGGTTGTTCTTATCAAGCTTCTCAGTGATAATCTGGTTTATGCCATCATTTGACATCTTGCTAGATACACAAATTTACCAGAAACAGCACTCTGGTTTATCCTGCACAAACTGCTGTATTTTTTGTAGCGGTACTATACTATACTCAAATGTCACAACCAGTGACCTCAATGTGCATACATACACCCAATGGCAACTGTTGACCTCCTTGCAGCAGACACAGTGTCTGCACAACCAATTTGTCTTCCTGCAATTCTTAAAACAGAGTTCTACAGAGAATCGATGACTTACCCGCAGTGCTCGAAATCGCCTGCTCTCTGAAAAACGGAGGTCGTAACGTGCCCGAAATGTGTTTTTGTCTATAAAAATTCAGTCCGATAGGATGTTATAGATGCCCTATAGGACAGTATAGATGCCCTATAGGACAGTATAGATGCCCTATAGGACAGTATAGATGCCCTATAGCTTTACTCCCACGTGAAGAAAGCTCCTCAATCAGAGATCGTTTGCCGGTGCCTCCTGTAGAGCTCCCGACAAGGGTGTAGTCGCCAACACAAATAGGGAAGAGTAGTTGAAGCTCTTACCCTCGTACCGCTTCCTGTGCTTCTCTTGCTTGCAGCTCAGCCCTTAGCATGAACCAGGTTCTGATACTATGAAAAGATGCAGGGGAGAAGAGAGCTTGAGTTCCTGCCTGCAAGCACACACACACTCACAAAACCCTAATAGAGAACACACAAGTTGAGAGGCTGAAAATCTTCTTCTTCTTCACAACACTCAACACACCATATACAAAAATAAGAGTACACCATATGAAAAGATACTCAACTAAATACATACTAGGGTTCTCTATGGTGTGAATCCAACTAAATGAGCTGGCGTTATAACTATGCCAGTCTAGAATAGCTGTCACATAGCCTCTCATCCCACTGGCCGCATATCACCCCTGATCTCACCAACCATGCCAGTGGTGTAAGTGTGGGGCCTATCCCCCAGGCGGGTCATCAGTGTCCACCGCCTCACTAGATGAGCTCGATATCTCAACAGTTGATGCTGAGGTTTTCATGCTGAGGGTTACGTCGAAGATTGGGGGGTTTAGTGGAAGTGGAGGAAATATTACAGAATGTTGTATGCCCACAACAACAACAACACACAGGTGGAAGATGCCATTTCTTCACAGGTAGGGGGAGTCAAAGAGGTCGTGGAAATTGGCAAAGGTAATATAATGATACACGTGGATGCTTTTATTGTGGTAAGCCTAGACATGTGCAGGCAGATTGTTATAAGAAGCAGGCTAACATGCAAAATGGAAAATTGCAGCAAAACAACTATGCATCCTCGAGCAAAAACAATGAGGATAATGAAAGGTTGTTTGTTATGCAGCATGTTGTTAATGCCATGTCTGAAAATGTTGAAGCAGCACATAAAGATGATGTATGGTACGTTGATTCAGGTGCTTTGAACCACATGACAAGTCATGGGGAGTGGTTCAAGGAGATGAAAAACATTGAAAGACCAGGTTTTGTGGAAACAGGGGATGATACTGCTCATCCAATTGCCCATGTTGGAGATGTGCCATTGTCTATGCAGGATGTGCCATTGCTATGCATAAACCTGCTCACCTGTGAGACTGCAAACTGAATGTCCGGCCTCGTAATGCATACATAAATGAGGCAACCAACAGCTGTCTGATAGAGTGTGACATCAAAGTGATCTCCAGCATCATGAAGACTCAACTTCAAACCTGTCTCCATTGGAGTAGCAATAGGCTTGCAGTCTTCAAGGCCAAATCTCCGCAACAATGTCTCAATATACTTTGTCTGACACAAAGCAATACCTCCATCACACTGCTTAAATTGTATCCCCAAATAATGATGCAAATGCCCCAAATCTGACATCTCAAAAGAGGCATTCAAATCAGCCTTAAAATCAGCAATATGACTCTCATTTGGTCCTGTGAGCAGCATGTCATCGACATAGAGAGCAATGATTAGATGTACACCATCCACACGTTTAACATACAAAGTGCTTTCTGTTGGACTATTCTGAAACCCATGTGCAGTCAAATATGCATGTATTTTTTCATACCAAGCTCGTGGAGCTTGCTTTAAACCATATAAAGCCTTTTTTAACCTGCACACTTTGTTTTCCTGCCCTCTTTGAACAAAACCACGAGGCTGCGATACATACACCTCCTCATGCAAATCTCCATTTAAGAACGCAGTCTTTATGTCCAGCTGATGTACATTCCAACCATTATGAGCTGCCAATGCACAAATGCTACGAATGGTAGTCATACGACAAGTGGGAGCAAAGGTCTCATCAAAATCAATGCCCTTTTCTTGAGCATAACCCTTTGCAACAAGTCTAGCCTTATAGCGATCAACACTGCCATCTGGCTTTCGTTTCAACTTAAAAACCCACTTACATCCAATGGCCTTTTTACCAATAGGCAAATCACACAAAGACCATGTACCATTCTTCATTATAGTATCATATTCACTTTGCATTGCAGCCAACCAATTTTCTGAATTTTGTGCCTCATCAAATGAAAGAGGTTCTTCCTCTTCACACATACTAGACACAGCCAAAGCATAACAATCTGATGCATAAGAGGCATGCTGAAAACCTGAACGAGTACGACTAGGCATAGGTGCATCAATCTTACTATCATGCAAGGTTTGCACCAGCCATTTAGGCATACCTCTAGCCTGCTCATTTTCAGCCCTATCCTCATGAATTACATCCTGTAAATCTGCATCAGAAATAGGCTGATCTATGATGTCGTTTGAAATCTGCATAGGCTGAATATTTGCCTCATTAGGACTTACATTTGAATTCCCACCTGTAAACAGAGGCAACAATGTATCAAATACATCCCGTGAGCTCACACCTGTCTCTTTGGTACATGATAACAAAGGCTACACAGCATCTTCTACAAAAACAACATCTCGACTAATCAAGATACGCTTTGACTGTGGATGATACAATCTGTAACCTTTGCTTTCAGCACTGTAACCAACAAAAATGCATTTGACAGCCTTATCATCCAATTTTCTGCGTTGTTGCACAGGCACTAAAGCATAGGCCAAGCAACCAAAGACACGCAAGTGACCAATAGAAGGCTTCCTGCCATGCCAAGCTTCAAATGGAGTAATAGACTGCAAGGCCTTAGTGGGACACCTGTTGAGTACATATGCAGCACACATGACAGCCTCAAGCCAAAACGCATGTGGCAAAGCTTGGCTCTTGACCATACATCGTGCCATCTCCATAAGTGACCTGTTTTTCCTCTCAGCAACACCATTTTGCTGAGGGGTATATGGCACTATACATTGGTGTTTTATCCCACGACTAGCCAGAAATGCATCAAACTCTTTAGACATGTACTCCCCCCCTCGATCAGTACGGAGGGTGCCCACAGTACAATTGGATACATTTTCAACCATAAGAAAAAACTGTTTGAAGCACAGTAACACTTCGGACTTTGCCTTCAGTAGATATACCCATGCATGCCTTGAGTAATCATCAATGAAAGTCACGAAGTACAAGTGTTTACCAAGTGACGGAGTTTGCATAGGCCCACATACATCACTATGTACAAGCTGCAATTTGCGAGTGGCCCGCACAGAACCATCCTTTGGAAACGCAGAACGCTGCATTTTGCCCAAAATAGAGCCTTCACAAACATGTTTCAATGGTGCCTCAAGAAGGGGCAATGAAGCAACCATATCAAATTTCTGCAAACGCAGCAAACTAGCAAAGTTCAGATGACCAAAACGAGCATGCCATAGTTTTGCATCTGAAACTGCCTTTTCATCAGAAACTGCATTTGCTGAATCTTCCACACACTTGTCATAAGAATTGAGCCTATACAGCCCACGAAACAAGGTTCCAGATGCAATAATCGTATCACCAAAAGTCAAATCATGAACAGTACATCTGTCATCCACAAATTTGACTACAAATCCAAGTCTAGCAAGCGCAGAGACAGACAATAGATTCTTCTTTATCCCTGGCACATACAAAGCATCTGAAAGTGTGAAAGCGCTGCCATTTGCAGTAGTAAGCATAATTTTACCAACGCCCTTCACTGGGTAAGAAGCATTATTGGCACATGTGACAGTATTCCCATTAGGGACAGCCTCAAGAGAAGTGAACATATCACGATGCGAGGTAATGTGCTTTGTAGCACCACTGTCAAAATACCAAACATGAGAGTCAACAGAAACTACCAAACATGCATCATGTACAGATGGGTCATACTGGCAATACACGCTAAACGCCCATTCTGTATCCTGCACAACATTTGCGGAATCTGCATTTGTAGAAGCATCCGCTATTGTGGCTGCATTTGACTCTTTCTTCTTTGCCTCTTTAGCCTTTAGCTTAGGGCAATTCTTAATGACATGATCATTTGTCTTACAATAGTTGCACCTGGTCTTTTTCTTGCCTTTATCAAGAGCCTTCTCAGACTTATTGTTACTACCTGTGGAAGGAGAAGAAGTTGCAGACCTACTAATAGGAGAAGAAACAGTGGAAGGGGCTGCCTTACCACTTCTTCTCTGCTGGCTGGGCAGCAATAAATGCTTGATCAACTGCACGCTGCCTGGCCTTGTTTTGCCTGGACTGCGCTTCTTGCAAGGGCTTGTTGACTAAAGTATCATACTTGACAACATCAGGTCTGTCCTCATTAAGAAGTCTCCATGTGGAAGCAAAAGTCTGATATGTCTCAGGTAAAGCATCAAGAACAGTCTGCACAAGAGAATGATCAGGAATAATCTCACCTGCAGAAATCAACTGTTCTTTGAGATCTTTAATCTCAGCAAGAAAAACATTCATGTCATCATCTTCTTGCATAATCTTCAATTCTAGCTCTTTACGCAGGTAAGCGATTTTTGCCTCGTTACGACCTGCATACAAACCAGCTAGAATATCCCAAGCCTGTTTTGCTGTTTTAGCTGAACGAATATGTGGGGTGATGTTACGTTTGACAGAAAGTGCAATCAAGGCATGAGCCTGCGCATCTTTACCATCCCAACGAGCTTGTTCAGCAGTGGGTAAAACAGCACCAACAGTAGAGCTGCTAGAACCTGCAACATCCTCAACAGATCCTACATCCACAGAATCCGGACGTACATCCATACCCTGCACAATGTTCCACACTCCTTTTGCAACCAAAACATGCTGCATCATGTATGCCCAAAGTGGGTAGTTGCTGTCTCCATCCAATTTGTCTTCAGCAGACAACATGCGAAATACATCATTGCTGTTATCAGCCATGGCCACTGACTGAAACTGATGCAGAAGCTGCCTGTAATGAAGCAAAGACTGAATAGAAAACAACTCGTGCTATGTAGCACGGTCCACAATAGAGTACGTATGCCTGTTTTGCAGAAAACTGCACTGTCGAAATTTCTGCAGAAAATGACGAAAACACCTGTGCAGAACTTGAAATGCAAAAACGGAGCCCGAAACGACCTCAGATGCAAATTCTGAGAACTCACCTCAATCGGGACCTGCAAGCGCTCGTGAAAACTCACCTCAATCGGAGAACGTGAGTCGGAGGGTGCTGACGGTGTAGCCCTGGGAGCCGATGCCTGCTCTGATACCAATTGTTGGAATTAGGGTTGCAGGAAAGCACACAAAGCTTGGAGAAGAAGAAGCAAGAATGCACACAACACAAAGTGTATTAGATTGTGTCAATGTACAAAGATAAGTTAGCCCTAGAAGGATGGGCGTATATACAAGCCGGGGGAAAAAACCTCCTAAAGAGGGAAAAAGTGCCCCGGCGGTCCTAAGTGTGTTCACACACATCACTGCCTATATATATATGGCAACATCATCTAGTGGTTCAGTTGATAGACCATGGAGTGGCAGGCTGCATCATAATACCAGTCCTGCAAATGTGATTAGTACATCACATAAAGGCAAAGAGAAAGTGGTTGAGTCCCTTAGTATGCCTGACATTTTTACAGGGCATTCTCATGTTGATGGAGAGTCTAGTGGCTCAGAGATGAGCCTTGATGAAGGAGCCTTGGATACCAGCTATGAGAACACCTGGTGTAAAGAAGGCTATGGAAGCTATGAATGCAAAGCTGCGAAGATCTGGGTGAGTGAAGAATCCTGTGCAGAGGTTTACCTATGATGGTTATGTGGCACATCACTATGCATACATAGCAAAAGTTGTGCAAGTTGTAGAGCCCACATGCATTGATGAGGCTGTTGGAAATGTGTGTTGGGAGAAAGCTATGGATGAGGAGATGGATGCACTATATGGAAATGAGACTTGGGATTTAGTGCAATTGTTTGAAGGCAAGAAAGCCATTGGATGCAAGTGGGTGTAAAAAGTAAAACATAATAGTGATGGAAGCATAAGCAGGTACAAGACTAGATTGGTAGCCAAAGGATATGCGCATACATATGGCATTGATTATGAGAAAACTTTCAGCCCAGTTGCCAAGATGGCAATAGTGAGAGTTATGATAGCAGTGGCTGCGTCAAAGAAATGGTCTTTACATCAGATGGATGTAAAGAATGCATTCTCTCATGGGGATTTGCAGGAAGAGGTGTATATGTTGTAGCCACCTCGTTATGAGGATGTGAGTCACCCGGAGCATGTTTGCAGGTTGAAGAAAGCCTTGTATGGCTTAAAACAAGCACCAAGAGCATGGTCTGAGAAGATTTTTGAATATCTTGTCACTATTGGCTTTCATGTAGCCAATGCAGATTTCTCGCTGTATGTGAGACATAGTGATAGAGGGGTTGTGCTTGTTGTCATCTATGTAGATGACCTGATCATTACGGGGGACCATGATGTAGAGATCTTTGATGTAAAGATCTTTCTTAGACAGAAGTTTGAGATGAAGGATCTGGGGGAGCTCAGATGTTTCTTAGGCATTGAGGTGATTAGGTCACCACATGGTATTGGATTACTGCACAAACAGTATGGCTTGGACATGTTGTCCTAGTATGGTATGACAGGTTGTAAGCCTATCTCAATGCCATTGGATCAGAATGGTAAGTTAAGTGCAGATTCAAGAGAGATTTTGGAGGATCCTACTATGGATAGGCGCATAGTAGGAAGCTTGATGTACATGATGATCACCAGGCCAGATTTGAGCTATGCTGTTGGGTTGGTGAGTTAGTTTATGCAGGTTCCTTGGAAGCCACATTTGGATGCATTGAGACGCATACTGAGATATGTGAGGTCTACTTTGCATTGTGGACTATTTTATGAAACTGGGACAAAGATATGTGTACACAAAGATATGTGTACATGGATACACAGATGCTATTTGGGCTAGTAGTATCTTAGATAGAAGATCTACTAGTGGCTTCATGTTTTCTTTGGGGAGTGCTGCTGTGACTTGGAGCAGCAAGAAGCAGCCTACAGTTGCTCTATCCCCAGTTCAGAGGCCGAGTATAGAAGTGCTGCTATGGCAGCATGTGAGGTAGCTTGGTTGAGAAAGCTACTTTACATATTTGGGTCTATCAGTGGATTGACAAGTTGTCATTTTCTGTGACAACATTAGCAGTATACAGTTGGCCTAGGAACCCAGTTTTTCATGCTCACATGAAGCATATAGAGGTCCACTACCATTTTGTCAGAGAGAAGGTTTTGGCAGGAGACATTGACCTTGTTTATGTCAGCACACAGGATCAGGTCGCTGACATCTTCACCAAAGCATTGGGTACAGAGAAGCTACACAGATTCAGGGCTTCGCTTGGTGTACATGAGATGGAGTTGAGCTCAAGGGGGAGTGTTGAGATATCGAGTTCATCTAGTGAGGCGATGGACACTGATGACCCGCCTGGGGAATAGGCCCCACACTTACACCACTGGCATGGTTGATGAGATCATGGGTGATATACGGCTAGTGGGATGACAGGCTGTGTGACAGCCATTCTAGAGACTGGCATAGTTATAGCGCTAGCTCATTTAGTTGGGTTCACACTATAGAGAACCCTAGTATGTATTTGGTTGAGTACCTTTTCATATGGTGTGTACTCTTATCTTTGTATATGGTGTGTTGAGTGTTGTGAAGAAGAAGAAGAAGATTTTCAGCCTCTCACCTTGTGTGTTCTTTATTAGGGTTTTGTGAGTGTGTGTGTGTGCTTGCAAGAGCTCAAGCTCTCTTCTCCCTTGCATCTTTTCATCAAACAACCCCTCCACCCCCGTTGGCACCGACACAACAACCTTCCACCCATAACCTCAAAGAAGGATAGATTCTGTCGTCGCTGCCACCATTGAAGCGTGAGAAGGTCAACCCTGCACTCAACCCTCTTAATTGATGTAATCCCCTCCTCGATCGTATGGAGTTCGAGTAGGCCTTCGCCATCCTGCTCGATCGACAACTCCAGGTAGAGCCTATCACCTGCCTCATCAACCACATGGACATTTATGTCCTATTACCTTACCTTGACGCAAAGCACCACGAGTGGCGGCATCACCAACCCCTAAGGAAACGCAGAGGATACCACCGGCCATCGCCGCTGCTCGACCCTTCACATTCGAACTTATGGGCGAGTAGCTGGCTTGGAGGCAACCCTCTGCAAGCCGTTCATCTGGGAGACTTACTACAACGTGCCTTGTGCACTCCAGAGATCAGCCCATATTAGCTCTTGATACACAATTGGTCGGCGTGGAATGTCTTGCATGATGAGAAGCAACAAAACCCTAAGCTCAAATCAACTTCCCTTGATTCTCTCCCTTGTCAGCGTAGCAACCCTGTAGAGAAAAAACCATGGTCCGGATGCTTCCACGATATGACCAAGTCCCAGACCCAGCCATGATCACCACAATTCTCTTATTCAATTTGATCATCACATTGCTAGAATCCTTTCTAGATTGGGACCACTACTTCAAAGGTGCATAGGTTTTGACCTTCCACATCAATAAAGGGTCCACTCTCAAGCAGATCTTCGGCTACTATGAACGCATTATGTGGATGCCTGCCTGGCGCTCAAAGACTTTTGAAGATATGATGGAGACTACCTTTTGGATGAGTTACAAGGTTTGCACATTCATTCGCACTTATTCGATGTATTACAGATAGGTTCGGCCAGTTCCGAGGACACACATGCATTAGGGACGGGGGGTATGTTAACCACTTTGGTTAACATTACCTTGTACGTGGATACACTCTTTGTAATTTATCTCTTTTTAAACACGCAATGCACTCATTGTATAAGAGACATGGGATGACCGAGCTTATGGCTTGTGTAATGCCGGTCATGAGGAATAGTTATATATAGAGCTAGAGAAACTAGGAAGACTAGTTTTGGGCCCCAATTTTAAATGGACGACTGTACATTGTAATTATGAGCTCTTGTATATAAGTCATTTTATGGAATATGAAAAGGGAGAATCCCATTTGTCTCACTTGAGGTTGCCTTCTCTCTCTTTCTCTCTCTCTCTCTCTCTCTCTCTCATTTGAGCTTTAGGTTTGCATGTTAGCTTGTGTTCTTGCTTGCTTGCATGTTGGAAGTGGAAGAGGTAGAGGTTGCACTCTCTATAACTCCCTCCTTCTTTCTCTCGACCTAGCTATTGGATCTCTTCTTAGGAGACACAAGAAGAGGTGGAGTGAGTCCCTAGTGGCTTCACATCGAGGAGCTAACCCTCTTAGGGTTGGACAAGTGCAACTCTCCGGACTTGACTCTTGCATGCATCTCTCTTCTCTTGTTTCTCTTTTGTGTGCAAGGTAGCATACTATCCTTAATAGTGGCTGGTGTAGTCTCCAGCTATAGAATAATTGTTGAAGATCTATCATGTCAGTATCCTATCAAACACAGTAGTGATGTAAGTGGCAGAAACGATCACCGAGGCATATCAAAAGTGTGAGCTCATGTTAAGGTTGACATCTCTATATTGTTTACGCATTGCAGAGCTTTCACTGTCTACACCACGGCTTGAAGGTTGGAAGGCCATTAAAACATGTGGAGGTGCCTGAGTAGGCAATAATGATGCACAGCCATGATTGTTCCAACCACCAACCAGACTACAAGCTTTCTTCCAGAAGGCACCAAGGGCACGTATACATATGGCGCGTACATGAGTGATCTTTTAGTGGTTCCCTACATAGTGAACTTTACCATATATAGGAAATTTTAGAGATTTCTTGGTGATGTTGATGGAAATTTCCTCTATATATCTAGACAATCCTATTTCCTATTTACTCAATCCTCTATATGGAAAATTATGGGCTTATATCTAGGTAATTCAATTTCATATATAGAAAATATGGGCCAGTATCTAGGTAATTAAATTTCCTATATAGAGAGTATGAGCCAATATCTAGATAATTCAATTTACTATATACAGAATATGGGCCAATATCTAGGTAATTCAATTTCCTATATAGAGAATAAATAAGAAATATAGGCTATTATCTAGATAATAAAATTTCCTATATAGAGAATGGATTGCATATGTGGAGAATTGAACCACAAATGAGTAAATGGTTATTTAAAAAAATTAGTTATTTTAAAAAAATTGGGTACTTTAGAACTTTTATACTTAATTATTCAATCATCAATATTATTACAAATTGAAATACTTAAATTCCTCTCTCTCTCTCTCTCTCTCTCTCACACACACACACACACACACACACACACACACACACACACACACACGCACGCACGCACGCGCGCGCACACACACACACAAAAAAAAAAACTCAATGTAACATACGTTAAAATATGTAGGTATGTCCTCTCATCTTATATCAAAAAGTAAGAGAATTATTTTACCAATACTAGCATGCCCATATTCAAGCTAAACGGCCACTTACCTTAGTGTTGAAATATACAAGTGAATAGGGTGTGTGTGGGAACAAGCTCTTGGATAGAGGCTGTAAAAGAGGAGATGTAATTGTGAAAGAACCTGTGAAAAGGTTAGAAGAATCTACTGGGAGTGAATAATGGGTAGCATGAGGGAATTTAGGAGTGTGGAGATATTCTGGGAGATATTCAGGGAAAAGAGAAGAGGTGGAGAGAATCAGGCAAAAGGTGGAGATATTCTGGGAGTGAATCATGGAGAAATCAATGGGATTAGATGTTTGATGTAAACTCTATAAATTGAGGCATAGCCCTAATGAGAATTTGCTGGTTTTTGAGTATCCATGCCTACATTAATCTATGTGCTAATTATTGACTAATTACATCTTAATCACTTGCTAATCACTTTGTTAATTATGTTTATTCTAGTGTTTGATCCACCATAGCTCATCATTTTGCTCAAATTTCAACATGGTATCAGAGCCATGCCTAGAATCAATTAGATTTATGAGCCCATTAGTTAATTAATTAGGATTAGTAGATAATTAGTAAAAAATCAAATTTTTAGTGAGTTTTCACTTCTCCCCTTCACCCCTAGCCAGTGGAGGATCTCTAGCACCTTGCACACATAGAATTAGGGCATAAGCTTCTAACACAAGCTAGCTAACCCATAGGAGCTCCAGCCCATCGAATCAGAAGCGCAAACCGCCCACAGAAGCTCCCGATTTTTGCTGATTAAAAAGCTACGTTTTTCTGAGACGATTTGGTGATTTCTACTTCCATAGATCAAAGGTCTCTAATTCCTCTTAGCCCAAGGTGTAATCAAGCATGCTCTACAAGCTGGTGAAGACAGAATTGAGTTTCATAAAGTCTACATTGAGATCAAAGCTCTTCATCAAATCTGCAGGTGACTTTGGTAAAACAGAGATTAAGCTTTCATTATTTGGTCAAATCTTGTGTTTCTTGGCTTAATCCTCTACTAGACTCATTGCTATTGATGCCTTTGAAAGCATTTGAGCTCATTTGAAGTGGAAGGCACCAGATCTAGACTCCCCGCATACTCTGTTTTTTACACACAAAATAGAGCATTAATTTGCTAATCAGTGATTAATCAATGCTAATCACTATATTTTGGTGCAATTGAGGGTTCAAATTAACCATTAGGTATTTGATACAGATCCCTATAGCTCCAGATTGCAAATCGGAGTTGGTTTGATACTCCAACCATCCCGTACAAATTGGTTACCCTTGATGTAATGTAATTTCTGGCCCAAAATTGTGCTAATAAAATTATGAAAGTCATCATTTTGCATTCAACCCTTGGTTAATGCCTGTAAATCTCACTCAAAATCAAGATTATTCACAGCCAGAGTTGCATTTGGAATGTGCATGAGAATGAATGCTATACGCATTATGTATTGGGCACATTTTATCAGTGTAAAAATGGGAACAGACACTGCCCTTGTCCAGATTAAGGCAAGAGGTAAGACCTCCCGCATAAATTTGGGTTTGCATTGCATAATGAAACAAAATAAACATCAAAAACCCAAAGGAACTATCAGCAAAATATTGAAACATGTTGCTCACATGGAGCAAAAAGACCTGACGGACGAGCTCATGGCCCCAACCATGAAAGAAGAAGAATATCTCTTCCCAAGAAGAGGATCCACACAAAGAAGAAAAGCTGAAGGAAGACATGGACACGAGAAGAGAAGCTGCCACAAAAAGAGAAGCTGCCCCGAGAAGACTGGAAGAAGAGACGGACGCGTGGAGAGATGCTGCCACGAGAAGAAGACTGAAGAAAAGAGAAGATGTGAGGCTCCAAAGAGTGAGGAGCCATGTGAAAATCTCTGAGAGAGAGAGAGAGAGAGAGAGCCCACAACCCAATCTAACCTGCCCCAATAAAGTAAAACCACCTCTGAGCCACCGATGATGTAGGCCACGTGGTAGATGTATGTGTGAGCACTTTAGTCAAGGTCACGGGCACTTATAGTAGCCTTGGACACATAGAGAGAGAGAGTGTCAAGGACTATGGAGTTTAGGGACTTGAGGCACTGGTCGCGGACTGTCAAGTAAAAAAGAAACTTGATACAGGGTCCAGGTGTGCTGAGATAACTTGAGGGGAGGAGTAGACACTGGTCGCAGACTACCAAGTAAGGGGAGGCAAACTTGGTTTAGGGTCTAGGTGTACTAGGATTATTCACTTGAGGGGAGGTGTTGAAATATACAAGTGAATAGGGTGTGTGTGGGAACAAGCTCTTGGATAGAGGCTGTAAAAGAGAAGATGTAATTATGAAAGAACCTGTGAAAAGGTTAGAAGAATCTACTGGGAGAGAATAATGGGTAGCATGAGGGAATTTAGGAGTGTGGAGATATTCTGGGAGATATTCACGGAAAAAAGAAGAGGTGGAGAGAATCAGGCAAAAGGTGGAGATATTCTGGGAGTGAATCCTGGAGAAATCAATGGGATTAGATGCTTGATGTAAACTCTATAAATTGAGGCATAGCCCTAATGAGAATTTGCTGGTTTTTGAGTATCCATGCCTACATTAATCTATGTGCTAATTATTCACTAATTACGTCTTAATCACTTCCTAATCACTTTGTTAATTATGTTGATTCTAGTGTTTGATCCACCATAGCTCATCATTTTGCTCAAATTTCAACACTTAGAAACTAAGGTTTTCTCTCTCTTCATCAAACAAACATATAATCTCTCTCTCTCTCTCTCTCTCCCTCTCATACGTAATCCAAAACCTTAGATCATTATCTCTCTCTAATGTGTCGCAGTAGTAATTAATGATTTATAGTAAGGTTTTACACCTTAGCGAAAACGTCTTCCGCTCTTAGTGTGTTAATGTCCATCTCTTATTCTCACTTTGTGTCAAACGTCTATTAGAATGTAAATTTAATAAAAACGTATACAATAGCCTTTATCTCTCTTTCACTAGGTCATTGCCCAACAAGAAAATACTACACACACAACGTATTTAAAGCCTCTCTCCGAACTCTCTAGAATACGAAAACCTCTAGAGCTTCAAACCTCCAGTCATCCACACGTCAAGATTTCATCTCAAAGGAGCTCTAAGGTTACCTCTCACCACTTCAAATTGATTAATCAAAATTTTTTTTGGGAAATCGTATTAAGCTTGCACTAAGTTAAAATATATACAAATAGGCCAAAAGATTTCTGTTGATATTGCGAAACAATGGGAAAGAACATTTTGCATGGGAATGGTGAGAAAGAGTGAGTGTTTTGATAGAAGCTACGTATATAGCTTTCAAAGGGTAGCTGTAGAACCTCTTAAGATCTCATAATACCATATCCATGAGTTCATGATCTTTCTTAAGATCTCATAATTTATGTAAGATCTCATATAATTTCATAAAATCTTATTAGAGATCTAATGAGATTATAAGATCCCTAAGACTTCATCTATGAGCCCATAAATGAAGTCTTTGAGCCCTAAGACTTCATCTATGAGCCCATACTTGAGAAGGGCTCATCCAACTTAGCTTGGTCCTAGTGCTTATACAATTTTAAGATGATCAAAGCTAACTTTCCTACTATGAATGTACCCAAACAACAGATTTTCTCCTAGTCTAAGGTATACTAGTTGTGAGAGCAACATTGAGAGCGGGATGCCAGTGTCCCACTCATTAATAGATTGCTACTTTATGGAGATACAGTGTTTCTTGTGTCATCTAAACCAATCACCAATCCACTCTCAAAACTAGGAATCTTTGGCACTGACATAGGAGATGCCAAGATAGGAGAGCAAGAGATAGACACTAGTGCTACACTAGCGCAACTATAGCCATGATAAATTAATCCAACAAAACCAATGCAGCTATAGCTCTAATAGTGATATTTTTTTATCCCCAATTGTCAATAACTCCATGTCACTTAGATGAGAATAAGTTTTTAGCATTTAAAAAAACGTTATTATGCTACCCAAGTCAAACCTTACAAAAACACATATGCAAGTGACAAGCTAGAGAAGCAAGGAACTTGCTAGAAAACATAATTTTATTTAAAGACTTGTGTCTTAAAGTAAAGATATCTTGCCATGAGTGCTTGGCCCACAAATAATTAAAATAGTTTAAAATAAAAGTGGACACAATAGTTGCTTTATGCTCATAAGAGTTCTTTAAGCTTAATATACATTTGCCACTGTGCTTCTTCCTTTCCATATTAAGGCGGTAGTCATAAACATAATTTTTCTTGCATGACTAGGAATCGTTTGAGAAGTAAAAGTGAACATAAGAGTTGCATTATGCTCATAAGAGTTCTTTAAACAACTTAATATACATTTGCCACTATGCTTCTTCCTTTCCATATTGAGGTGGTAATCTTTAACATGATTTTGCTTGCATGTATACAATTTAGATTAATGTGATCACCTTATAATGTCTAAGCTCAGATTTTATAACCACATAGTGTATGGTAGAAGCTCTTAAGATCTCATAAGACCATATATGAGGTCATGAAATTTCCTAGATCAATGTGATCACCCTTTAATGTCTAAGATTAGCTTTTATGACCATATAGTGTATGGTAGAAGCTCTTAAGATCTCATAAGACCATATATGAGATCATGAAATTTCCTAGATCAATGTGATCACCCTTTAATGTCTAAGATTAGCTTTTATGACCACATAGTGTATGGTAGAAGCTCTCAAGATCTCATAAGACCATACATGAGCTCACAATATTTCTTAAGATCTCATAATTAATGTAAGATCTCATAATTTATGTAAGAGCTCATATAATTCATGTAAGAGCTAATATAATTTCCTAAAATCTTGTTAGAGATTGAATAAGATCATAAGACCCATAAGATTTCCTATGAGCACATAAGATCACATAAGGTGAGACGAGCTCATAGAACTTATCTTGGTTCTTTAACTTATAGAATCTTGAGATTGAATAAGATCATAAGACCCATAAGATTTCCTACGAGCACATAAGATCACATAAGGTGAGAAGAGCTCATAGAACTTATCTTGGTTCTTTAACTTATAGAATCTTGAGATGATAAAAGATAAGGTCACTAGAAATGACTAGGTTTCTTCTTTCACATCTTGCTATCATAGTCTTTCGTGATTTCTAATCTATTGGAAACACTTCGTTGTTTTTTCTAAAAGCTTTGTTCTTATGATTCCTCGGGATCTCTCTTATCTGATTTAAATCAAGACTTAGGGCATGGTTGCCAAATATGGATAGAACTTGTGAATATCTCTCTATGGCTTTGGCACTTTCTAGTGGTCTAACTAAGGGTTTGATTCACTCCATGTTCTATATCCATTCATGCTCTCCAATCAACAACCCACTCTCAAAACTAGGAATCTTTAGCACTGACATAGGAGATGCCAAGATATGCCCACAAATAATTATAATAGTTCAAAATAAAAGTGGACACAATAGTTGCTTTATGCTCATAAGTGAAGTAAAAGTGGACACAAGAGTTTCTTTATGCTTATAAGAGTTCTTTAAACTTAATATGCATTCGCCACTGTGCTTCTTCCTTTCCATATTAAGGCGGTAGTCTCATAAACATGATTTTTCTTGCATGACCACATAGTGTATAGTAGAAGCTCTTAAGATCTCATAAGACCATATATGAGGTCATGAAATGTTTTTCTAATAGATTTGTTCTTATGATTCCTTGGGATCTCTCTTATCTGATTTAAATCAAGATTTAGGACATGGATGCCAAATATGGATAGAACTTGTGAAAATTTATATATGGCTTTGGCACTTTCTAGTGGTCTAGCTAAGGGTTTGATTCACTCCATGTTCTATATCCATTCATGCTCTCCAATCACCAACCCACTCTCAAAACTAGGAATATTTGGCACTGACATAGGAGATGCCAAGATAGGCCCACAAATAATTATAATAGTTCAAAATAAAAGTGGACACAATAGTTGCTTTATGCTCATAAGCGAAGTAAAAGTGGACACAAGCATTGCTTTATGCTCATAACAGTTCTTTAAACTTAATATACATTTGCCACTATGCTTCTTCTTTTCCATATTAAGGAGGTAGTCATAAACATGGTTTTTCATGCATGACCACAGTGTGTATATGGTAGAAGCTCTTAAGATCTCATAAGACCATATATGAGGTCATTAAATTTCCTAGATCAATCTGATCATCCTTTAATGTCTAAGATTAGCTTTTATGACCACTTAGTGTATGGTAGAAGCTCTCAAGATCTCATAAGACCATACATGGGTTCACAATCTTTCGTAAGATCTCATCTTTGGCACTGACATAGGAGATGCCAAGATAGGCCCACAAATAATTATAATAGTTCAAAATAAAATTGGACACAATAGTTGCTTTATGCTCATAAGCGCAGTAAAAGTGGACACAAGCGTTAAAAGATAAGGTCACTAGAAATGACTAGGTTTCTTCTTTAACATCTTGCATAGTCTTTCGTGATTTCTAATCTATTGGAAACACTCCATTGTTTTTTCTAAAAGCTTTGTTCTCATATCTATATATATATATATATATATATATATATATATATTATACATATGTGTATATATATATATACGTTGTATATATATAATATATATATATATATACGTATATAATATATTATATATATATATACGTATATAATATTATATATATATCTCTTGTGATTTTGGAAATGCCAGCTAGTTGTTCCCACTTGTTACATTTCCTGCTCGCTCTTTAATACGCTGAGCATGCCTTTCGGATCCTCCTCGGCGCCCAGCTTCGACTCTTCATTTGGTGTAGCTTCCTTATCCTGCAGTCCCGCCCACGTACAGCCCCACCTGCACGTTAGCTAGGTGCATCTCCATTTAAGCTCGTACGTGCCTCTCCTAATATATGCAGTCCCACCCACGTATAGCCCCGGCCGCAACGTCCTGCACGTTAATAGCCACATCTCCATTTCAGGTGCTCGTGTCTGTTGAATATATCCAGCCAAGGGTGGCATCACAGAAGGCCCAAGTGGAGGACGCATCTCCATTTCAGCTTCATTGCACATTTGCAGAAGCGTTGGCCGCGGGTTCAAGGCGTACGTCTGTAGAAGGTTCGACGCGTGCTTCTGCTGCAACTTCCTGGGCGCCCAGCTTCGACGCCACCTCCAATGCCCCCTTGCGCGCTCTTCCGCCCTCTGCAGCTCCAGCCGTCCCCCAAGTACATCTTAGTACATTAATTTTTTTAATCTAATTAAAATTTTTAATATGTATGTATATTTAAGGTTTTAATTAATATATTTTGAATATATGTTAATAATATGTATATACATATATATATAACATGTATATATATATATACACATATTACACACACACACACACACACACACACATATATAATATACAAATGTATATAATATATATATATATTACATTAATTTTTTTAATCTAATTAAAATTTTTAATATGTATGTATATTTAGGGTTTTAATTAATATATTTTGAATATATGTTTATAATATGTATATACATATATATATATAACATGTATATATATATATATATATATACATATATATATATATAAATATTTATATATATACACATATATACATATGTATATATATATATATATACACATATATATATATGTATATACATATATATATGTATATATATATTATATATATACATATTTCATACATATATATATTATATACATATGTATATATAGTAGGAGAGATTATATACATATACATACTTAATCAAATTATGCAACTATATTTCTAATTTTGAATATGATGTTCCAACAAAAGAACTTGAAACAAAATTCTTTCATTTAGTAGGAGAGATTATCCACTAAAGGTAAACAAATGCCTGTTTTTTTACTGTTTACAGGGTGCCTGAGTGGACAAAATTGAGCACCCTGATCTTGCAACCACCCTGCCATGGTGGAAGAATTGTTGCTCCATCAACTTATGCAAGGCATATGCTAATTGATGAGAGATTTGAAACTATTGCAACAAATCTTGGGTTGCAAACTTCAAGATTTGGCTCTTCAAAACTTAGAGAAGAAGACAATGGACCTTTGCATGGGATGATGCATGAAGATGATAATAATGTGTTTATTGATACACATGATGAACATTATCACCATGAGGAGGAGGAGGAGGAGGATGAGGACATGGTTGACATGGAGTTGTCTTTGGTTGATAAAATCATACAGAGGGTGATTGAATTGCAAGCACTTTGGGATGAACGTCAAGCTTCAGTGGAGTTTCAAGATAGTATGCTTAGGATTCTATGTGGAGACATGGGTGGTGGTGTCATGTGCATCACAGATGCCATGGACATTCTCAGGGCTAGATCCAGAAGAGGTAAACAGATAAAGACCATGAACCAGTAGAAGATGGACATGGAGCAGGACTTGGAGCAAAGCATGGATCAGAGGGCTGTCGGCTGTCGGCCGCAGGACAGAGGATGTTGGCTACCAGAAGAGCTGTCGGCTGACGTCAGCAGAGTGTGGGCAGCAGGCGCATCAAGAACATGAAGCAGATCGTTCCCCATGTAGTCCAAGGGCTATAAATAGCCCCCCTTGCTCTATGTTGTAGTCATTCAGCCCACTGGGGGTTTGGATCAATAGGGTCCTAGTCTAGGGCAGAATTTTGGGAGTTTTACCACCTTTTCAGGAAGGCAGCCAAGGGCTGTAGACATGTACCTTTTTGTACCATAGTATATACTGAATTTCCAGCACTTCTCACTCTCTCTCTCTACTCTCTCTCTACCTGCATTTTTGCATCAGATGGTGCATTTTTTGCATCAGAAGGTTTCCAAGAGTGTTTAGGGCTGAAAGAAGACTACCCCGAGCTTTCGCATGTTACATTGGTATCAGAGCATCAGGCTCAGTAAAGCTAAACGCTGAATCAGTCCCAGATGATGGTGTACAGGTCCAAGGTACAGGAAAGTACATGGATTCGAAGCCCAAGGCGAGGAGCACAGAATCGGGAAGAACTCCCAGGAAGTTTGTTGGTGGTGTTCCATAGTGCCAGATGGGGATTGCAGTTCCGTGAGCCAGATAGGTTCTCAGGTAACGGTTCCAAGGGAGGTTGATCCTCCAAGGGTGATGTGAGAGTGCCAGACTCAGTTCCAGGAATGAAGACCAAGACGGTGTTCAGAGTCAGGGCAGGAATGCATTGTGGACTAGAGGAAGACCAGATGCATAGATCTTCATCAGAGACAGAGTGGTTTGGAGAACAGGCTGGGTTTTCAGAGAAAAAGGTTTGCCAGGGATGGATGATGACAGAGGGACTTCGGGACAGGATTGGGATGATGACAGTCATCCAAGAGCAGGTTGGATTCCCGTCATCAAGTTTAGCAGAGGGGGATGTCATGTGCATCACAGATGCCATGGACATTCTCAGGGCTAGATCCAGAAGAGGCAAACAGATAAAGACCATGAACCAGTAGAAGATGGACATGGAGCAGGACTTGGAGCAAAGCATGGATCAGAGGGCTATCGGCTACAGGACAGAGGATGCTGGCTGCCAGAAGAGCTGTCGGCTGACGTCAGCAGAGTGTGGGCAGCAGGCGCATCAAGAACATGAAGCAGATCTAGTCGGGCTGCATTAAATGGATTTTTATGAACTTGTAACTGGCCGACCAGCAGTCGGCCAATTCCCCATGTAGTCCAAGGGCTATAAATAGCCCCCCTTGCTCTATGTTGTAGTCATTCAGCCCACTAGGGGTTTGGATCAGTAGGGTCCTAGTCTAGGGCAAAATTTTGGGTGTTTTACCACCTTTTCAGGAAGGCAGCCAAGGGCTGCAGATATGTACCTTTTTGTACCATAGTATATACTGAATTTCCAGCACTTCTCACACACTCTCTCTCTACCTACGTTTTTGCATCAGATGGTGCGTTTTTTGCATCAGAAGGTTTCCAAGAGTGTTTAGGGCTGAAAGAAGACTACCCCGAGCTTCCGCGTGTTACAGGTGGTTCTAGGAATAAAGCGAATAAAGATAAAATCAATACACCAAGCCTGATTAAACTATTAGTGCAATTTCCATAAACATGGGATGGAGATCTAGATGGCATAACTGTTCCCACATGTTGGGAGCAGTTAAATACCATGTTTTCGACACTTGGTATGGTTCATGCAAATCGATATAGAATATGCCAAGGATTAGAGAATTCTATACATGATGCTGAGCTCTATCCACCAAGTAAATAAGACAACTACATTGGCGACACTCTTGAATGTCAATGCAATAACAATGAAAGAGGTAAGAAAAAATTAAAACATGATTCCTTAACATGCATTGAGAAGTGTTCAAAGTGTGCCAAGCTTAGATGTTTCGATTATGTTCCCATTGGTGAACAATTGAAGCTTCTTGCAAAAAGTAGATCTTTGTGCCATGACTTGTTGGAAATGTGACGAAATAAAGAGAGATGGTTGGTATCTAACAGCTCTAATGATCCGAAAAGAATTTATGATTTTTGGGATGGTACAAAGTGTAATAGTGTTAAAGAGTTTTGGGATCCACAATCATATTTTGAGTTGCCCTTGATATGTGATAATGTCCATTGTAAACAAGCTTATCGAGCGTGGCCTTCTTCCCTAAAATCAGAATTACTTCTAGAGGGTTGGAAATGTACAAGTTTATTTGTAAGGGTTGTCGAGCTCCAATACAAGGTCTCAAAAGACTTTGTAAGGTAAGACTTTTGTTATATGTATATTCTCCATACATATATATTAAAGTGTGTTACATAATACTACACTTTAATGTGTTACATACTACTACACCCTAATGTATCTTCTTTTGAATGGACAGGGAGGTCCACGTAATTTTGCTTTATTATTGCATTGGCATGGCTTCCAAGCATCAAAGACAACCTAAAAAAATTGTGGTGTGGTTGAGATCAAAGTTCTTAGTTGTGGGAAGAAATCTCTGATTGGAGTAATACTGTGTTATTTATTCCATTCAGTTGCAAGAAAGTTGTTGGAAGCTTGAGCAAACTTTTCCATGTTTTTATGAAACCTTTGATGGATGAGTTGGAAAGTCTATTCATACATGGAATTAACTTACACTTCAATTACCCTGTGTCATCTATCTTTGGAGATGACCACTTTTATAACCAAAGATTCCAAGCTTGTGCTATGCTAATGATGGTGACTGGAGACCATCCGGCTCAATGCAAGATTGGATCTTGTAAAGAAGGCGGTTAAGCTTTCTGTCATAGAGACAAAGCAATAGCCACTTTGGACAGTGCAAGCTCAGGGCGGTACTTGTAAGATCAAAACAGGTATCAATTCAGATATGCTCCAATCACTACTAGAGCTTGAGGGCATACCGACGTTAAAATACCGACGGAAATGTCGAACGTCGGTATGCCCATCGTAATCTTGGAGGAGACAAGTCGGGCGGGGTAATTTGAAATTTTCGTATACCGACGCATATACCGAAGCACATACCGACGCATATTCCGAAGTATATACCGACGCATATTTCGAAGTATATACCGGCACTGATACCGACGTACATACCGACGCTCGTAAGTTTTTTACAGTTGAGAGCGTATTTTCTCTGTTTTCCGCGGCGTTGCAGAGAAGGTATGCGTCGTCTCTTTTCTCTCCTTCTCCTCTTTTCTCCTCTCTCCTCTTTTCTCCTTCTTTCTTCTTTTCTCCTCTTCTCCTTCTCCACTTTTACTAATATGCTCTTGCTTTTGCTTTTTAATTTAGGATATAGGACGTTTAGGGTTTTGTGTTTTTTTGGCTCTCTATGCATGTTGAGAGCTTTCTATGTATGCATAGATCTCCTAATGCATGCATAGAGATTTTAGGGTTTTGTATTACTTTGTATTAGTTCTTATTCTTGTGTTTAATTTACTAATTATTTTGTTTACTATTTTGTTTTGCAGCTCTTTCACCAATCTTTCACCAATCCTCTCCTTCAGCTTCGCAAAAAAGAGGTAGATCCTCTTTCGATTTTCTTTGTTTATGCTTTTTTCTACGTATTATTGCATCCCTGTTTTATGGTTTAGGGTTAGTTTAGGGTTCTTGTAAGCTTATACATAGGATTAATTCAAGATCTATGCATAAAACCTATCATAAACTTGCAATCTCTATGCATAGCCTTCTTGCAAGCTTTATGCATAAGCTCTATTCATAGAGCTTGCGAGCTTGTGAAATCTCTATGCATAAGCTCTATGCATAGGCTTTATGCATAGAGTTTGCAAGCTTATAAAATCTCTATGCATAGGTTTCTTGAAAGCTTGCATGGACATTGTACATAGAGCTTGCATAGCCTTCTTGTTGAAAGCTCTATGCATAGCCTTCTTGTAAAAGCTTAATGCATATGCTCTATGTATAGGCTTTATACATAGAGGTTGTAAGCTTATGCAAGCTCTATACATAGAGTTTATGCTTAGAGCTATATGAATCTAGCTGAATGCATGAATTAAGATCTATGCATAAAGCTTAATACATAATGTTTTATGTATGAATCTTATGGATGAGCTTTATGCATAAGGCTTCACATGCGTTATGTTTTTATGCATAAAGCTTTTTTTGATGTAGAGTGCCTTGCATGGATGGAGAGCATAAGCTTTTTGAATGTTTATACTCTCTTATACATATAACATATATTTCTTATGCTCTGTTTTTCTATGCATAAGGTATTCTCTTTATTCATAGAGTTTATATATGTTATCGAGGTAAGATCTCTTATCCATGTAAGACAAGATCATGTTTATTATACCATTGGGTGATGGGATTAAGGGTTAGCATAGTGCATAAGGCTTATAGCATAGAGCTTATGCATAAGACATGCATATGGCTTATGCATAGAGCTTATGCATAAGTCTTGCATAGAGCTTATGCATAAGACTTATGCATAGAGCTTATGCATAAGACTTATGCATATGGCTTATGCATAGAGCTTATGCATAAGTCTTGCAGCCTTATTATGCAAGCTTATACTTAAGGCTTGCAAGCCTTACTATGCATACGATTGCATAAACCTTATTCATAAAGCTTACATAAGACTTACGTATAGAGCATTACACATAAGCTTATGTATAGATCATTATGCATAGGCTTTATGCATAAGACTCTATGCGTTCAGCGTTAGGTGTAGGCTTCTATGCATAGAGCTGAATGTGTAGGCTCTATTTACAGAATCTATGCATATAGATTTTTGCATAAGGCCTTTATAAATAGCTATTTATGAATAGAGATAGCTTCTCTCTCCATCCTTGTTCTAATTACCTTCTTAATTTTATATGGAGAGAAGATAAGCTAATGTATAAGTTATTTTTAAAATCTCCCTCAACGGCTAGGGAAAAGAAGCCCGTTTGACGTTTTTTTAAATATTTTTAAAGTCTCCCTCAACGGCTAGGAAAAAGAAGCCCGTTTGACGCTTTAAATGTTATTTTTTAAAATCTCCCTCACGGCGGCTGGGGAAAAGAAGCCCTATTTTATGGTTTACATAATGCTTTGTGTAATGCATAATGATTTGTATTTAATGAGCTACATATACATGTTATCCTGCTAGATGGAGCCTCTCAATCTTGAAGAGAGAATAGCGTGTCCATGCATGCGATGTAAGTACCAAATCTTTCGAAAACGAAGGATTTGCAACCAGCATGTTCATGACGCCACATTGCTGTAATTTTAACATGGTACCAGAGCCTAGCCTAGAATCCATCAAGTTTATGAGCCCATTATCTTACTAATCACTTGGCTAATTAGGATTAGTAGATAATTAGATTTTTAAACCTCTTTTTCAACAAACCCTCTGTACCCCCAGCTGCTGGAGGAGCTCTATCTCTTATCATACATCAAATTAGCTCAAGCCACTTTAGGCAAACCTAGCTAACACACTTGTGCTCTAGCCCATTTAAACAGAAGGTCAAACCGTCGCGCGCAGTTGGAGATTTTTGCTAATTTATAGGTGCTATTTTTCTGAGGAAAAATTGAGATTTCTACTTCATCAAATGCAATGGCTCTAATTCCTCTTGGCCCTAGGGGTTTTCAAGGGTGCATATTTCCAATGGAGCGCTTGCAAAATTTACGGTTTCAATCGTACAACCAAGCAAGTGTGCAGCCGCATCTTGATAACATTGCGCCTGTGAATTCTCGTCCCCAACAAAGGATGAGGATATCGCAGGAGGGAGTGACAGATGGAGCTCAATTAACAGCACCCGAGGGAATGGAAGAAGGTCAGGAAATGGAAGAAGGTCCAATGGAAGAAATGTTGGATGCCTTTATCGAGCAACAAGAAGCTCTCTTCGAGGAGCATGAACATGAAGATCATCAACCCCGAGATTCTCAACGGTCAAATTATGAACCAGAGGAAGAGGCCATGCGTAAACTTGCACGCCTTCCATTATACAATGGTGCCAACATATCTATATTGCGTGCATCTCTTACGATGCTAAATTTGCAGTCAATTTTTGGATGGTCTAATACAAGTGTCACTTAACTATTCAAGTAAGGACTTTTTTTGGAGATTACACCTACTGTTGAAATGATAAATTTTCAACTTGTATTTGAGAAAATCTTAATAGTAACGATCAGATATTGCCATACTTGTAGGCTTTTGAAAGACCAGATATTGCCCCCTAGCAACGAGATGCCTCCATCTCGTGCAGATGCCAAGAAGTTATTGAAATCCATAGGCATGGATTACAATAATATTCATGCTTGTCGCAATGATTGTTGCCTCTTCCGCCATGAATATGAGCATTTGCAAGAATGTCCCCATTGTGGCTCTAACAGATATAGAGAAGATGTTCAGGGGGAAGCTGTCCCGGTAAAGGTTCTTAGGCACTTTCCAATCATCCCAAGAATAAAAAGCATGTTCAGGTGCAAATCTATAGCAAGCTTGATGACATGGCATGCCACAACTCGATCCACAGATGAAGTCATGCGTGTGCCTGCTGATTCACCCGCATGGAGACACATTGAAGAGAAATGGCCGGCTTTTAAGGAAGAACCTCGAAACCTCCGTCTTGGCCTAGCAATGGATGGTGTAAACCCTTTTGGTTTAAGGAGCTCTTCATGGAGCACATGGCCTGTTTGCCTTGTGAATTATAATCTTTCGCCATGGTTAGCAATAAAGAAAGGTCATTTATTGCTCTCATTAATAGTTCCAGGAAAGTACAAGGTGAAGAACATGGATGTATATTTGGCACCATTTATTAATGAGTTACGCACCATTTATTAATGAGTTACGCACCTTGTGGAACGGAATTGAAGTGAAGGACATGTGAAAGCAGCAGAGTGGCCAAAGACTTACAACTGTGCAAGGTATTCTCATGTGGACAATGCATGATTGGCCTGGCTATGGAGAATGCTCAGGTTTGTCTATATCGGGTTACAATGCATGTCCTGTATGTGGTCCTCGACTTGATTCAAGATACTCAAAAGCATTACGAAAGAATGTCTACCAAGGACATGTTAGGTATCTTCCAGAAAATCATGAATTGCGGGATGGTAATCTAGGAAGACCTCCTCCAAGTGCATTGAAGGCAAGCGATTGGAAGATCAAATGGGAGGAATGTGGCAACTTGGCATGTCTTGGGATGAAGAGGCTCTCTATCTTTCACCAACTCCCCTATTGGGGTGATCTCCTTACCATTTGCTTGACCCGATGCATATTTTCAAGAATGTAGCTGACATTCTGTGGAAGACCATGACAGGAAAAAAGGAGACTAAAGGCCAAAGGGATGACTTGGAAGAGATTGGTTGCATGCAAGAGTTGTGGGCTCGCACTAGACCCAATGGTTTTTTGTCCAACAGGCCATGGGTGACTCACCGCCCTACGACTACAGTCCTGATTTCTCATTTAATCCTACACCGTAGGGCATGAGTCCCCAGCAGTTATATGGTTTTCTTTCGTCCATGACTCCAGAGCAGAGAGCCATGGCTCAGAGTTATTGGGGTTCTGGAGCAGGGACATCTGCCTCACCATCTGGCTTCCCGACGCCAGTTCCCATACCCGTGGGTACGACAGCAGCTCCCACACCTCATACCACACAGCCTTCCACTCCTCTTACAGCTCGATCTACCACCTCTTCATATAGACGGCGCTCACGTAGTAGGTCTTCAAGGGGAGGTTGTTGTGGTGGTAGTGCCACAGATGCTGTGACACCACCACCACGTGAGCGTCGTCCTTCACTCTCATCTGTTGATAGCACACCCATAGGGTCACCTTCCACTCCCTGGGGTGCACATGACCATGACAACAGCAAGATATACACAATTAGGGATGGGGCACCAATAATGAATAGTGCAGGGAAGGCAATGAAGACACGCATTCGACAATTGTGCACTATAAAGTTTCATGACTCTGTCATGACTAAATGGGATCAGCAAGATAAGGGGAAGAAAAATTATATAAATACAAAGATAAAGCAAGAGTTTCAGTCATCTGACCCTATGAATGTCGTCTCTAATGAGTGGATACAGTATACAGCTCGCATTTTGATGGGGCATCGTAGGTCAGAGGCGAGGGATGCATTTAGAGAGGGAAAAGAGAAACCTGTTTGGCTAGATGACAGGGAGTGGGCAGCCATTGCTCAGGAGCTCACAGAGACACTAGAGAGGTTTCAACAACAAAGAGAGGCGGCAAGGGCAAGACTCCAAACAGTAGGGGCTTCTCATCTTGGGAGTGGTGGTTAGGAAACCATGCGCCATGAATTCGTAAGTATTTGTAGCAATTTTATTTATGTAAATGTATGTATGTGGGCTAAATGTTGATTTCTAAAAGTTATAATTGTTAATCGTTTGTGTAGGAGTTGGCCATGAATCGCCCACCAAGTAGGCGAGAGGAGAAGTACGCTCACAAACATGGCCTTGTGGCCTTATTTGAGATGCTTGAAGAAGAAGGAGCGACCGTCAATTGGGAGGCATTACCATGATGTAAGATGACCTTCTAACTAATGGTATATGATCAAAACATTCTTGAGTATTAATGTTTAATTTAATTTCTTATTTATCGATCTGGAAAATAAAAAAACGAGCACGGTTGTTTTTGTGCTCTATTTTAGACAGAATGGTGCTGTCTGTTTGCTGTTGTTGATCCTGTTCATTGCAGGCAGCCAGGCAACAGCCATGCAACACTATTCTGCCCAAATTTTTTTTTTGGTACAGCGTCGGTATATTCCCCGGTATATACACCGGTATATTCATTGGTATATCTGCCGGTACTACCGTCGGTATAGATGCCGGTGAACGTCGGTATAGCGGCAGGTATACACCCCGGTATAAGTGCTCGTATAGTAGCCGGTATAGACGCCGGAATAGTCATCGGTATCAGCGCCGGTGAGACGTCGGTATAGACACCGGTATAGGCGCCGGTATTGTTCCCCGACGCTTATATCGACGTCGTGGTTCCGACACGTATACCGGCATTTATACCGATGACGAGGCTTTTTTAGACCCCGTTCAATGACGTCGGTATAAGCGCCGGTATTAGGCTAACATGTAGTAGTGAATGAAAAGATTGACCAAAGAGATGTACAAACATTTAATTCTTGCAGAGCGAGCAAGCACCCAAGCTCAATGTGAAGAGATACTAAAAGAGGCAGGTCTTTCAGGTAGATCAAGTTTGTGGAGACTATATGATCTATATGGCTTTGATGTGTCTCTTGATTTTTCGGGGGTGCACTACCAGAAAACCCTAGGTATCATATGCGTTTAAAAAACCCCTTAACTAAAAAAATTTTCCTAGTAAAAAAACCCCTCTTTACTTATGAAATAACAGATTTTTTTCTAAAGTTGAATTAAAAAACCCCTCCTGTTAATGTAGTCCTGTTAATTTTTCTCAATGTATCTAATTAAAAAACCCCTCTTGCTGAACTCACGTGGTACAGTAACATTTTTTGAGGGAACCCCCCAAGCTTGATTTGGTATATGATTGCATGCACATAATAGCATTGAGCTTGTTTTCAAAGTATATCGGTTGTCTAATGAGAGATATGGACAATAAAGTGAGGAGAGAAATAGATGATGCAACTCACAAAATAACAAAAGTCACACCTTATTCGATTCAATATGGTCAATGGCCAAGGTTTCCTAGCAAGTATTTTGAGAGTTATAAGGCAGAAGAAAATCAAAAATTTGTGCAATGGTGTTTGCCATATATATTGTGTGAAGTCAAAGGTATCCCTAAGACTTAGGTCTCTTGCTCATAGATATTTCCCAAGCATTTTATAACTATACTCGTGATAATGGATGGTCACAAGAAAAAATTGACATTATAAGAGTCATGCTCGCTTCTTGGAGAGTAAGGTCAGAGGAGCTCATCGGGCCAAATTCAGCCCCATTAGAGCATGTTGTAGGTATGATGGATGTTTCTATTCACTTATTATTCTTTCACTAACATGTATAATAGTAATTCCTTTTACATTCATACCTATAGTAATGATGCTTTACTTTGTGATGTATGGATATAGGTTCCGGAGAATTGTTGGATGATATTTTACGTCATGGTAGCCATGATGGATTTTGGTTTTATATATACGAGCATAAGGTCTCAATCTATGCAAACATCAAAACCAACAACAAGGACAATGAAATCTCTTATGCAAACTATCACCGAAGAAGATTGTTTAAACATGGGTATTTATGTATAATATTCAAAAAGATGTTAATAGACTTTTGCCTCACCAAAGAATGTTCAGAGAGTTTCATCAAACTCTTTCTACTCCAGATGGATACTTAGTAGATAAAGATGGCTATTATGAATGTCCTGAGTGACATGCATTGGGTATTATGCATGTATCATCCATTGTAAAGGCCAAAGAATTATGGACCTTATCTACTACGAATGTCATAGCAAGTGGATGCCAAAGAGCAATTCATTAAAAAGGTAAAGATGGCTATTATGAATGTCCTGAGTGGCATGCATTGGGTATTATGCATGTATCATCCATTGTAAAGGCCAAATAATTATGGACCTTATCTACTACGAATGTCATAGCAAGTGGATGCTAAAGAGCAATTCATTAAAAAGGTATTGTCACTGCAGGGAAGAAGCTAAAATATAGGGATGCAACCGTTGTTGAAGAAAGAAGGTATGCTGAGCAGTATTTAAACTGGGGGATTGAGAGAGTAACAGAATATAAGAAAGTCCTATTTAAGGGAGAGGTCTATAATATTGGGGATCAAGTTGTGGTGAAATGTGATGAAGATGTAACATTAGTCTCCATGGTGGGATATTGAAAAGCATGCATAACATCTCTTTTCTTATTTCAGTGTAATGGTGAGTTAAGGCTATTTTTTGGAGCTAACTACTACAGACAATGTATTGTGGTTAAGGGGGGATTTGAAAGGTTAGATGTTTGAGTTAAGGCTAATTTTTGGATCTAACTACTACAGACAATGTATTGTGGTTAAGGAAGGATTTGAAAGGCTAGACGTTGGTTATACCACTGGCATGAGTGTGTTAAAAAATAGTCTTCGTATTCTGATTCTGCAGCGTGGCCTTCATCACCAGCGCCTACTTCTGCTTGAACGTTTTCATCACCATCTGCAGCGCTATCTGCATCTTGTCCTTCTTTTGGTTCAACGATTTCATCAGCGTCTGCGCCTACTTTGCCTTCAGCAACGCCTGCTCCTGCTTTGTGTGCTTCGTTGGCTACAGGATTTGCGGCCTGATTTGTTGCAAGGTGATTCGCCTCTGCACTGCCCGGGGAATCATCTTCATCATTATGTTGAGGGTCAGAGTTATCCTCGAATTCCTTTATGGCTTTGCCTTCTTCACGGGCATCATCAGGAAGGTCGTTGATTTCCTCCACAAGGCCCGTGTCGTTGCCGTGGCCTTCGCCATTTGCAACCTCGTTGGTTGAAGCTGCATGCGCCTCTTGGGCTGCTATTTTTTTGCGCCTCTTGGGCTGCTTCAATTTGGACATTTTTTGTGCCTTCTTGCATCACCTCTCGGGCTGCATCTTCTTGCGCCTTTTGGGCTATGGGGAGGGAAGGGTGATCAGCCCATCTCCTGTTAAAGAATTTTGAGCACCATTCAAAGATGGTGGCGCCTTCTCCGCAATCAAAATAGAAGGCAAGCCCCCCAACAGGCTCCCAGGTCCCCATCTGATACTATGTAGAGAGAGGGGAACACCTGCATATCCTCTGTCCAATGCTCAGAGTTACACAGAGAAAGCTCTTAATCACATCTTTTGCATTATCACGAGTAGTTACAATTTATCATGTTTGATAAGGTGCGGCTTTTGATAATGTCCTTGAGCATCTTAATAATGACTTGGCGGCCAATTAGGCATTACGCACAACAAAATGTATTCACCACCATTATCTGTTTGTATGGATTTAAGTTTGATGGTGAGTTGGTTTTCTGTCAGGGAATGATAGGCTTTGAAAAGAGATAATACCTCATCTTTGGTTTTAAGGAAGGATACTACAGTGACTCTAGTGTAATCATCTATAAATGTGAGAAAGTATTTGTTTCATGTGAGAGATTGTTTTGGTAAAGGTCCGCAAAGATCGGAGTGAACCAGTTCGAGAGGGGCCTTGGTTTGGGTTGTGCTATAAGGGAACTTTTGTTGAGGCATTTTTCCAAACACATTGGCCTGTATGTTTATGTGACCAAGTCGATAATGCCACAATAGTGTTTCTTGATTATCTCTACCAGAGATAGTCGTGGAATATGCATGAGCATCATGGTCCATTGTATCTAAGATGTACAATCTACCTTGTTTAGGACATTTAAGTTCTAGGATCTGTCCAGATGATTGTCTGTGTTTTATTATGTAGTGTGAGTGATGGAATTCAATGATGGTACCATTTGAAGTAGCCGTACCATTTGAAGTAGCCGTACTTAATTCTGTAACCAGGATTTGTGGCATGTCAAGTGATGTGTTGCCCCTGTGTCAATTATCCAAGTGCGGTCAGGTGGGGCTACATATTGCATGGATAATGCATATGCTAGAATGGGTGGGTCATCCTCTTCGTCTTCTGTAGTTGCATAAGGAGAGGCCTCAGACTCGTTTGAGTCTTCTGAGCCTGATGCATAAATAGCGTAGGATTTATTTGTAGGTTTATATAGGCCTCTCGGTTTATTCCCATGCCAACAATCATTGCTAGTGTGGCTAGGTTTGTGACATATATTGCAAAAAGGTTTTGTAAGTTGGAGAGAGCCCCCGGTTTGGAACTGTGACGTCGGCTATAACGGTCGTCATAGGACCCTTGTCTATAATTAATACTATATTTGGGTCTAAAGGGAGCTTTGCCTTTCCTATGATAATAGGCTGTCATAGCCATAAATGAGGATGAGTTTGAGTTTCCACTAAGCGTTGTGCACATGACATGCTCTTGAGTAATGCTGGCTACTAAGGTTGCAACCGTTAAGGCTTGTCCAGATGTTTTCGTTGTAATAAACAGACACCATGACCCAGGTACTGCTGCTAACAATAGCATGGCCTGTACATTGTCAGGTAACTGTAGGCCTGAGATGACAGTCTCATCTAGAGTTAACTGCTAATCTTCCAGAAATTTTGGGACTTCTTGGTCCTCAGTCGTATTCTTATTGATAAGTTGCTTTAGATTTGCAACCTGTGTCACCCAAGTGGACTCGTAGAGGTCTCTCTAGATCTACATAATTCTGTAACCAGGATTTGTGGCATGTCAAGTGATGTGTTGCCCCTGTGTCAATTATCCAAGTGCGGTCAGGTGGGGCTACATATTGCATGGATAATGCATATGCCAGAATGGGTGGGTCATCCTCTTCGTCTTTTGTAGTTGCATAAGGAGAGGCCTCAGACTCGTTTGAGTCTTCTGAGCCTGATGCATAATTAGCGTAGGATTTATTTGTAGGTTTATATAGGCCTCTCGGTTTATTCCCATGCCAACAATCATTGCTAATGTGGCCAGGTTTGTGACATATATTGCACAAAGGTTTTGTAAGTTGGAGAGAGCCCCCGGTTTGGAATTGTGACGTCGACAATAACGGTCGTCATAGGACCCTTGTCTATAATTATTACTATATTTGGGTCTAAAGGGAGCTTTGCCTTTCCTATGATAATAGGCTGTCATAGCCATAAATGAGGATGAGTTTGAGTTTCCACTACGCGTTGTGCACATGACATGCTCTTGAGTAATGCTGGCTACTAAGGTTGCAACCGTTAAGGCTTGTCCAGATGTTTTCGTTGTAATAAATGGACACCATGACCCAGGTACTGCTGCTAACAATAGCATGGCCTGTACATTGTCAGGTAACTGTAGGCCTGAGATGACAGTCTCATCTAGAGTTAACTGCCAATCTTCCAGAAATTTTGGGACTTCTTGGTCCTTAGTCGTATTCTTATTGATAAGTTGCTTTATATTTGCAACTCTTCTCTGGACAGTATGTTTGGAGATGCCCTCAAAACAGCAACCTTTGGTAGAATCTCCTATCTCTGGGAGATGCCCGTTCGATTGTTAACGTGGTGCCTTCAACGCCAGTGCGTGCACCACTGCTTCTGGATGGTTCCTCTAGGGTTGACCCACTGTGGTGGTGTTACGGTGTAGCACTGTGATGTCAGAGATGGTCCACCCAATGTGGACACCCTTGGTGGCTACAGGAGTAATAAATATGATAGGAATAGGAACCCCCCTAGCTTATGAGGCTCAAGCGGTTAACACCACCCTCACCTTCTCCTCCTTTGACGAGGACGTGAAACCACATATGCTCCAGTAGTTTGAACTCCGTCGTCTTGCCATATTTCAATAATAAGAACACAATGGCCTTACCAAAATTATAACCATTGTCTCATAGGGAAACATATTTACATATTTTTTAAAGCATTGTTGCACCTTCAACCAATAGAAGCCTCGTCATGACAATGACACAGAGATGTTACATGTAAACAATGACACTCTCTGTATATACAGGTCCACGAGGTATTCGCTAGGGTCCTCTTTACTTGAAGATGCTAGTTCATTTTCAGTTGTGTATAATATACAGGTCCACGGCTAGGGTCCTCTTTACTTGAAGATGCTAGTTCATTTTCAGTTGTGTATAAAAACGACACCCCACTGTCCACATTATTGGGAGGTTCCACATTATTCCGAGGTTCTTGAACACGCGGTACCACGCGCTTCTTTGCGCCCATAAAAGGCGTCTTCCTCCGCTGTGCCAAGCTCAGTGTGTGCGCCTTCAGCAACTTTGACGGTACAGGCGGAGTTCTTTTTTCTTTGCAGCTCTGTGAGCGACACGCTCTTCCTAGAACTTGCAGCAAAGCCGCAGCCCGCCACCCATGCGCTATTCTTCCTCTTCCGCTCAGCAGCAGTTGCCGCTGGTAAACCCCTTCTCCTCCTCCTTCCCCAGTCCGACTAACAATATGGGCTTCACGTCTAGCTACGAGCAGCAGCACCAGCAGCAGCAGTGGGAAGCGCCCGCATCTCTGGTCGACCCGCACGCCCTGCTGGTGGAAATCGTGGAGACCGGGCGCCTCCCTGCCGGCTTCTCAGAGATGGAACCCGTCTTGGTGAAGACACTCCGTTCCTTTTTCCGGAACATGAAGCCCACGCCCTCCTGCCCCAGGAAGCTGTGCCCGAACCCCTCCGACACCGTCTTCCGTTCTTTGAACAACTTTAAGAATACCGTGCTCCTGCAACCAGTCTTCAACTGCAGGTCCTGCAAGCGAAGGTTCACCCTGAACGGCCGCCTCCGCGAGGCTCCTATCCGCCCTCACCGCCGTCGGGATGCCCCAGCTGCACCAGAGCCAGATTCATCCACTGGGTGCAAGAGGAATATTATGGCGGAGATGCAGCCAGAAGAGCCGAAGTTCATGCAGTACCCTTCGTGCTATTCGTCTTCTTCCTCTTCTAGCAAAAAAGACATGCATCCGAGTACTGAGGGCCCTATTAAGGTGAAGCGGCCAAAACTGATTAGCCGCCATGAAGCTGTGTACCCCATGAGGCTCCCAAATCAAGTGGACTTGTGCCCGTTGTCCAGTGATGATGATGATTCCAGGCGACAGGCATGTTGTTCTTCGTCATCATCATCAGATGAGGTGGTAGGAGATTCGTTTGCGGTAGCACTGGAGGGCATGTTGCTGTCATCATCTTCACCATGTCATGATACTCACCCAGTGATGCTCAGGGAGCCGGAACAGCAGCAAGCACAATATGAAGAGTATGGGCAGCAGGCATGTTGTTCATCATCATCATCAGATGAGGCTGCCGTAGCGCTGGAGGGCATGTTGCTGCCATCATCTTCACCAACATGTTATGATGCTCATCTAGTGGTGCGCGGGGAGGAGCCGCAGCAGCAGCAGCAAGCACAATTATATCAAGAATATGAGAAGCAGCAGCAGATGCAGGACGAGCAAGACCACCTCATTTTCAACAACATAATGCAGGAGCAATCACTCCTGCAAGAGGCTGCTCAGTTGCAGGGTACCACCAACTTATCATGTGCTGCAGAGGATGCCGATTGGCTCAAAGATTTTATCGGTAATGTGGACGAGTTGCTAGCTGAGGACCCATCATCATCATGGTTGTGTGGAGATTGGCTGAACAATGTCCCCATCCCTCCTATTCCTGAGCTATTTGCTGCTTTCTAGCTCCTTCCAAAACTTGAGAGCATACAAGAAAATGCATGAATGCCTCTCAAAATGAAAAACAGATAAAGGAGGGAAACATGCTATTTAGTGAAAAAGAGCTCAAGTATGTTTTTCAACTCAAAGAGCTTGTCAAGCAATTTTCCTCATATAATCAATCAAATGAAATATTGTCTTCAGACTCTTTTTTTTAAATAAGCTTACAGCAAATTATTTATAAGCAGTGATGATGTTTGTTGTTTACACTCCTATATTTAAACCGTACCTTCACATATCACACTTCAGTATTTGCTTGCAATGCTTTTGATTTCCAAGGCATATTGCATGCTTTGCTTCTGTCCATCATACATCAAACGGTTTCCAGTTGATTGTACAAGTACATGTACGGTTGCATTTCACTTTTTAAAAGGTGTGAAAGTAAATAATCTGTGCTATAATAATTGCCCCATCAAGAAGACCACATTCTAGCAGCAAGAGGGGGAGAGGGCCACCATTTCCAGAGGTAAATGAGGGGAGTTGACCACTCTAGAGATGGCCGGGGCAATGGTGATCTAGGCTGCTACTCAGCTGCACAGTATGCTGGCATGCAGCTCTACTAAAAGAACCGGGGGCAGAAGGATAAGGGAGGGCCAACATCCCAGGCAACCCAAGGGATGTATGAATGGGCTGGTGAGGCCACATGACCAAACAGTTCAAGATCAAGGCTGCCAAAGTCTCTCTTCCTTCGTGCGGTTAGAACGTTGACCACCTCTCATCAAATATGACAACTTCGACAAACGTGTGAGCACACAGATGTCTCATTATAGGTTTCAAACCTGAAGAAACTCATGGATGTTAATATGTCGGAAACCGATGATGTCCCCAAATTTTTACAAACCTGGAGGACCTCAATGGACGATTTGATCCTCTCCGGTCTAATTTTACCACAGAACGTTCAGGTGATCTGCTTGTTCACCATCGTGGCAACTCTTCATCACAACAAAGACGAACCAGGCAAATTTAACTATCTCTATGCTAGTTCCTACGAAATGTGTAGAGAAAGGGGAACACCTGCATATCCTCTCTCCAACGCTCAGAGTTACACAGAGAAAGCTCTTAATCACATCTCGTGATAATTCTCTTAATCACATCTCTTGCATTATCACCAGTAGTTAGATTTTATCATGTTGGATAAGGTGCGGCTTTTGATAATGTCCTTTGGCATCTTAATAATGAGCGGCCATACTTGGTGGCCAATTAGGCATTACGCACAACACTCCCCCTTAATGCCAATTGGTGGCACAAGGGGATATATGTGTTTATTGATAACCTAATCTAGTGCCAAGTTTGTTAGGTGATGGCAACACCCTAGTTGCAAAGCCTAATCTACATGCTATAGAATTTACATTATGCAATGCAGGTTTTGAGAATAACTGTACTATTCTATCCGAGATCAAAGATGATTTTATGTGAAGAGTTGATACTCATGCCCTTGGCTTCGTCTTGAACAGAATCGACTTCACATGATCCATTTCACGAACTTGAGTAGATTGCATCTTTCCCCCCCGTCAAGGAGAGAAATGGGAGCTTCATGGCTTCATCCGATCCGGAGTCATGGTCATTGTCGAAATCAGTGCCTATGTCGTCATCAGCACTTCCATCCGAATCAGCATGACTTCCGTCACCATCTGAGTCATCAACATCTTCATCGGGTCCATGATTAGTAGCATTTTGTGATGAATCAGCCGAGTATGTTATAATCACCATCTGAATCGGAACCGCTATCATCACCAGATGTGTGATCATCATCATCATCATCATTTGCATCGGTATCTCCGTCAGAGTCAGCACCATCAGCATCTAAATTATCATCATTTTCAACATCTTTTTCTTCAACTTTTGATTCAGCGCCATCGTCTTCGTATTCTGATTCTGCAGTGTGGCCTTCATCACCAGCGCCTACTTCTGCTTGAACGTTTTCATCACCATCTGCAGCGCTATCTGCATCTTGTCCTTCTTTTGGTTCAACGATTTCATCAGCGTCTGCGCCTACTTTGCCTTCAGCAACGCCTGCTCCTGCTTTGTGTGCTTCGTTGGCTACAGGATTTTCGGCCTGATTTGTTGCAAGGTGATTCGCCTCTGCACTGCCCGGGGAATCATCTTCATCATTATGTTGAGTGTCAGAGTTATCCTGGAATTCCTTTATGGCTTTGCCTTCTTCACGGGCATGATCAGGAAGGTCGTTGTTTTCCTCCACAAGGCCCGGGTTGTTGCCGTGGCCTTCGCCATTTGCAACCTCGTGGGTTGAAGCTTCATGCGCCTCTTGGGCTGCTTCAATTTGGACATTTTTTGTGCCTTCTTGCATCACCTCTCGGGCATCTTCTTGCGCCTTTTGGGCTATGGGGAGGGAAGGGTGATCTGCCCATCTCCTGTTAAAGAATTTTGAGCACCATTCAAAGATGGTGGCGCCTTCTCCGCAATCGAAATAGAGGGAGAGCCCCCCAGGTCCCCATCTGATACCATCTAGAGAAAGGGGAACACCTGTATATCCTCTCTCCAATGCTCAGAGTTACACAGAGAAAGCTCTTAATCACATCTCTTGCATTATCACGAGTAGTTACAATTTATCATGTTTGATAAGGTGCGGCTTTTGATAATGTCTTTTGGCATCTTAATAATGAGCGGCCATACTTGGCGGCCGATTAGGCATTACGCTCAACAAAATGTATTCACCACCATTATCTGTTTGTATGGATTTAAGTTCGATGGTGAGTTGGTTTTCTGTCAGGGAATGATAGGCTTTGAAAAGCGATAATACCTCATCTTTGGTTTTAAGGAAGGATACTACAGTGAATCTAGTGTAATCATCTATAAATGTGAGAAAGTATTTGTTGCCTGTGAGAGATTGTTTTGGTAAAGGTCCGCAGAGATCGGAGTGAACCAGTTCGAGAGGGGCCTTGGTTTGGGTTGTGCTATGAGGGAACTTTTGTTGAGGCATTTTTCCAAACACACACCCTTCACACACAGATATATGGCCTACCCTTTTAAGATTGAATCCGTAGGCAAGATGATGTGTTTGAATTTGTTTGATGGCCTGTAAGTTTATGTGACCAAGTCGATAATGCCATAATAGTGTTTCTACCAGAGATAGTCGTGGAATATGCATGAGCATCATGGACGGTTGTATCTACCTTGTTTAGGACATTTAAGTTCTAGGATCTGTCCAGATGATTGTCTGTGTTTTATTATGCAGTGTGAGTGATGGAATTCGATGATGGTACCATTTGAAGTAGCCGTACAAACGGATATGAGGTTTTTGGTTAAGGCTGGAACATAATAGACACAGTCTATTGTGAGTGTAGAAGTATTAGGAAGCGTGATTTGTATTTGGCCATGTCCTACTGCACAGCAAACTCCATTGTCAGCCAAGTGGACTCGTAGAGGTCTCTCTAGATCTACATAATTCTGTAACCAGGATTTGTGGCATGTCAAGTGATGTGTTGCCCCTGTGTCAATTATGTCAAGTGATGTGTTGCCCCTGTGTCAATTATCCAAGTGCGGTCAGGTGGGGCTACATATTGCATGGATAATGCATAATCCAGAATGGGTGGGTCATCCTCTTCGTCTTTTGTAGTTGCATAAGGAGAGGCCTCAGACTCGTTTGAGTCTTCTGAGCCTAATGCATAATTAGCGTAGGGTTTATTTGTAGGTTTATATAGGCCTCTCGGTTTATTCTGATGCCAACAATCATTGCTAGTGTGGCTAGGTTTGTGACATATATTACAGAAAGGTTTTGTAAGTTGGAGAGAGCCCCCCGATTTCGAACTGTGACGTTGACTATAACGGTCGTCATAGGACCCCTATCTATTATTATTACTATATTTGGGTCTAAAGGGAGCTTTGCCTTTCCTATGATAATAGGCTGTCATAGCCATAAATGAGGATGAACGTGTTTGTCGCCCAAGTGGAGTAAAATTTCTAACTTGGCGGTTAGATTCTTTTTGGCCCATACTGGGTGATCTACATGATTTTGGGTATAGCCATCTAATTTTGGGTATAGCCGCTTCGCGATAATGGTATAGCGTCCGGTGGTATTGCGGGTATAGCCATTTTTGGGTATGACGGTATAGCCATTTTGGGTATATACAGTTATTGCAAACGAAGCCACCTTTCTCCCTAACATGAAATACCCAAAACACAGGACCAAAACTACGCAACCCTTGCAAATCGTTCCCACCGATCTCCGTGAACTTCCTACAACATCACTAACACACAACAAGTACTTTATTACCTTCATAGATGACAATACGCGGTTCACCATACTGTCATTTCTAATAGACAAATCATCTGAAACGGTGCTTCACCTCTTTCAAGCATATCAGCAACTTTTTGAAAACCAGTTACCCTATAAGATTCAAACATTGCAGTCCGACAACGGAGGAGAGTACACCTCGGCCCTCTTCCAAAGCTACTGTCAAAATGTAGGCATTCAACAACGGTTGAGTATCCTACATCGTCCTCAGCAGAACGGTATAGCGGAACGCCGCAATCGTGACTCTACAGATCATGGACTTATGTGGTGATCTGTAGAGTCCATGAGTCTCAAGGGAGAAAGGGGCGGGGCCATGGCTGGTGGTCGCTTCCACGTTTATGACATGCAAAGAGCAGCTCCTAGATTGGTGTACAGCTTGCGCTAGCAGCTGTGCTTATGGTGTCCTGTTCCTGATTTTTGCCCACTGTCAGTAGTATCCCCACGGACCACCTATGCTTGGGAGCGAGCTTATGGTTGGGCAGTGACCTAGATGCCTCTGTCTTTGTGTGTTTTCCCCATCTTTGTTTAATTAATTAAGGATGAAAACAACATTTCAAGGACATATTATGCTCTCCTAAGCTAGTATTCTCATCATTAATAACTATGTAGTACTTCCCTAGTAACCTTGCATGTCATAGTACTAGCGAAGTGTCCAACCAACCACTCACACCCCTTGGCACATATGCATGTATCACCAACCCTGCAACCTATCATTACTCGTAAAGCAACGAGGTTCTTTTGTCCATCATTAACAAAAGACCCTCTTTTCCTATTTAGACTACAATGGCCTGCAACAACAACATTTCTAAAATTGTTTCAAGCCTGCATGGCTGGCACCCAAGCGGCCTATTTACCCTTTGAGGCACATAAAAGATCCCATAGAGGCCCTAAACAATGCCTACGCAGCAAGTAGTCATCTCACTTGGGTGATACAAAACGATTGAGAATGATAGAGAGACAGAGAATGAGAGAGATCGAGAGAATGAGAGAGAGAGAGAGAGAGAGAGAGAGAGAGAGAGAGAGAGAGAGAGAGGACCTTTCGGTTATGTGGCACCCTGCAGTTTTTATCATGTCTCAGTCACATTCAGAGACCATCCCCAAGATAGTCACACTCTTAGAGGCTTCATGCACTTAGCTTCGCGGACAGAGAGATCCACATCCCTCCACCATGCATCTTGTTGCATTGTTGGAGGGCATGTTGGAGACTCTATGCTCCCTCGATGACGTAGAGTCTTTGACAGCATGGCTAGAGACACAGCAGAGTGGATGAGTACGTTATCCTGATTTCCCTCTATGAGGGAGAGCACATTACAGCTGTTCGTTTGTGAGGATGGGCGAGTCACCAACTACAGGGCCGCTTAAGGCGGCTTGGTTTACCCCCCATGCAACTATGGCAGCCCACATTCTACCACAATGTGGCATATTATGGTGCCTTGCCCCATCATCATGAGATTTCGATCTATTTTGCAGAGCAATTATATGTAGAGTTTGTGTTGAACACCATATTGGGGAATATGGGAATTTCCCACAAGTTTGGGACACGTGGTCAAAAGTTTGGATTAACCATAACTTGAACACCACTAATCCAAAATGAGTGCTTTATAGCTCTTTAGATTCCATTTTTCAAGCGCTTTCCAACGATAGGTCATATGATAGGGTTTTGAGAAACTTACAAACATGTTATCCATGTCCCCTTTTTTAAGTATTCAAAAATGGGAATTGGGAAATTCCCAAATTCACTAATATGGTATTGTTGGGGCTCGAGGTAGATTATCATGATCGTCGACCCGGCGGTGGCCATGGTGTGGGATGGCTTCAGGACCAGGACAGGAGGCCTGGTGACCAGGCTAGGCGTCTCCCACTTGCACTTCGGACACCTCGTGGATTGGAGATGCTACCGTTCACCACAGTGCATGAGCTAGGTGTGCAGATCGATCACCGGTTCCATCACGCTACAAAGTCTATTCGATACACCGTGGCTTTCTTATCAGAGCCGACCACTAGCACGATATTCTCCCAAACCCTTCTAGAGTAATTCAATTATCATCACCGGATGTGTGATCATCATCATCATCATCATTTGCATTGGTATCTCGGTCAGAGTCAGCACCATCAGCATCTGAATTATCATCATTTTCAACATTTTTTTCTTCAACTTTTGATTCAGCGCCATCGTCTTCGTATTCTGATTCTGCAGCGTGGCCTTCATCACCAGCGCCTACTTCTGCTTGAACGTTTTCATCACCATCTGCAGCGCTATCTGCATCTTGTCCTTCTTTTGGTTCAACGATTTCATCAGCGTCTGCGCCTACTTTGCCTTCAGCAACGCCTGCTCCTGCTTTGTGTGCTTCGTTGGCTACAGGATTTGCGGCCTGATTTGTTGCAAGGTGATTCGCCTCTGCACTGCTCGGGGAATCATCTTCATCATTATGTTGAGGGTCAGAGTTATCCTCGAATTCCTTTATGGCTTTGCCTTCTTCGCGGGCATCATCAGGAAGGTCGTTGTTTTCCTCCACAAGGCCCGTGTCGTTGCCGTGGCCTTCGCCATTTGCAACCTCGTTGGTTGAAGCTGCATGCGCCTCTTGGGCTGCTATTTTTTTTTCGCCTCTTGGGCTGCTTCAATTTGGACATTTTTTGTGCCCTCTTGCATCACCTCTCGGGCTGCATCTTCTTGCGCCTTTTGAGCTATGGGGAGGGAAGGGTGATCAGCCCATCTCCTGTTAAAGAATTTTGAGCACCATTCAAAGATGGTGGCGCCTTCTCCGCAATCAAAATAGAGGGCGAGCCCCCCAACAGGCTCCCAGGTCCCCATCTGATACCATGTAGAGAGAGGGGAACACCTGCATATCCTCTCTCCAATGCTCAGAGTTACACAGAGAAAGCTCTTAATCACATCTCTTGCATTATCACGAGTAGTTACAATTTATCATGTTTGATAAGGTGCGGCTTTTGATAATGTCCTTGAGCATCTTAATAATGAGCGGCCATACTTGGCGGCCAATTAGGCATTACGCACAACAAAATGTATTCACCACCATTATCTGTTTGTATGGATTTAAGTTTGATGGTGAGTTGGTTTTCTGTCACGGAATGATAGGCTTTGAAAAGAGATAATACCTCATCTTTGGTTTTAAGGAAGGGTACTACAGTGACTCTAGTGTAATCATCTATAAATGTAAGAAAGTATTTGTTGCCTGTGAGAGATTGTTTTGGTAAAGGTCCGCAGAGATCGGAGTGAACCAGTTCGAGAGGGGCCTTGGTTTGGGTTGTGCTATGAGGGAACTTTTGTTGAGGCATTTTTCCAAACACACTGGCCTGTATGTTTATGTGACCAAGTCGATAATGCCATAATAGTGTTTCTTGATTATCTCTACCAGAGAAAGTCATGGAATATGCATGAGCATCATGGTCCGTTGTATCTAAGATGTACAATCTACCTTGTTTAGGACATTTAAGTTCTAGGATCTGTCCAGATGATTGTCTGTGTTTTATTATGCAGTGAAAGTGATGTAATTCAATGATGGTACCATTTGAAGTAGCCATACTAACGGATATGAGGTTTTTGGTTAAGGCTGGAACATAATAGACACAGTCTATTGTGAGTGTAGAAGTATTAGGAAGCGTGATTTGTATTTGGCCATGTCCTACTGCTGCACAGCAAACTCCATTGTCACCCAAGTGGACTCGTAGAGGTCTCTCTAGATCTACTTAATTCTGTAACCAGGATTTGTGGCATGTCAAGTGATGTGTTGCCCCTGTGTCAATTATCCAAGTGTGGTCAGGTGGGGCTACATATTGCATGGATAATGCATATGCCAGAATGGGTGGGTCATCCTCTTCGTCTTCTGTAGTTGCATAAGGAGAGGGCTCAGACTCGTTTGAGTCTTCTGAGCCTGATGCATAAATAGCGTAAGATTTATTTGTAGGTTTATATAGGCCTTTCGGTTTATTCCGATGCCAACAATCATTGCTAGTGTGGCTAGGTTTGTGACGTATATTGCAGAAAGGTTTTGTAAGTTGGACAGAGCCCCAGTTTCGAACTGTGATGTCGACTATAACCTCTTGGGCTGCTATTTTCTTTCGCCTCTTGGGCTGCTTCAATTTGGACATTTTTTGTGCCTTCTTGCATCACCTCTCGGGCTGCATCTTCTTGCGCCTTTTGGGCTATGGGGAGGGAAGGGTGATTAGCCCATCTCCTGTTAAAGAAATTTGAGCACCATTCAAAGATGGTTCTCCGCAATCAAAATAGACACAAGGAACTTTTGTTCATTCTCTATATAGTTAAAAAAAACCATTTACTATATAATTTCCTAGATATAAATGAGCATATCTAGGAAAAGTGCAAACTAGAGAAAATGAAACACTTTCCTAGAGAGTTATCTAGGAAATACAATGCATCGATTTCCTATATAAAAAAATTTCCTACAAAGGAAAAAATCTCCTATGTAGAAAGATTTTCTCTATATAGAAAAATTTACTTACATACGAAAATTTTCCCTGTATATGTAAATTTATCTATGTAGAGAAATCCATGCATTGTATTCTCTAAGTAGCCTACCTAGGAAATTGTTACATTTTCCCTAGTTTGTACTTTTCCTAGATATCCTTATTTGTATCTAGGAAATTATATAGTGAATCCATTGTATATCTATATAGAGAATGCTTAGTAGCTTATCCTCTAGATAGTTCTATGAATCGTGCTAATATACTACTTATTACAACATAATAGATTAAGTAGTTCTATAAAGCATTATAAAATACAAATCTCTTTATTTATCAAAGATTAATCAAAAAAGTCTTGCATATTTAAAAAGAGGGCCAAAAGTAGTCAGCGTACATCATGTTCAAAATAAATAGTACCTCAAGATTATCTAAATGTCATGGGATTATGTCTACATCTTCTAAACTAATAGGCGTGGATTGTGCATTGAATTTGACTTTCTTATTGGCAATAAGCCAATGCACAATGTCACGAATCATAATGTCACTCCCAGGCTTTTTCGTATCCTTTGAGTAGTTTTTGAAACTAATATTCTCCTTCTTTAGATTGACATATGTACTCTTGAGAGAAAAGTACATGTCTTGGATCATTGTATGCACTTCATGTACTTTAATAAGATTGTCTCCATATCCTCCTCTGAAATGTGGCTCACCTACATTCATGATAATAAAATATATAAAATTTTAAAGCATATTCAATTTACCTAAATAAAAAGATTCAAAATAATAAACTTATCAATAATAAATTTCTCTAATATAATATCACTTACTTGTAAAGGTTCACATGATGCCTCTACATTTGATTTTCCAATGTGTTCTAAATCCTATTTGAAATAACAAAATCAAACCCATCATGTTAAAAATAGAAAAATCAAATCCATTACAATAAAAATAGGAGAATCATACCATTATACATGTAAGATTCCTCCCCAGTCTCTCAGGATGTCCAGTATCTTCCCGTGTAGTCAAATCCCTCTTCAGAAATATAAAAGATCTTGTTTATACTTGTTTTGGCCTAGAGAGAGAAAATCTTCTAGAGAGAGATTATTCATATTTTAAATATTTATGGATGAAAAAATATCTCATCTTATTTAAATAAGCTCCCCTGAAATAGAAGTTCAAAAAGATTTTCAAAAGGTGCATTCGAAATAAATTATAATCTGTTCAAATGCTTTATCATGGGAGTCCAGATTTTTTTAAAATTTTAAATTAGGGTTCCTATGGACCAATAAGATTTATCCAAATATAGGGAGGAGATAAATGGAAGAATAAAAGAAAAATACCCCAAAAATGAGTAAATACTCACATAAGATGAAGAGTTGACTAAGGACAAGGTTAATAGTTAAAAAAGAGAGATATTTAGAAGAAATGATGCATTTTTGACACCTCAGTATGGGGGAATTTTCCTCATGAAGGAGGCACCTATTTCACATGTGTGGGAGAGTTTTAAACTCCCAAATAATGAGATATTTTTATCTCTTCTCTCTCCTGTTTCAACTAGATCCAAAAAGTGAGCTAAACTGACCTAAAAATGGTCAAAAATTGACCAAACTGATCTGAAAAATTCTAGAATCAGTTTGCTTGGTTAGAGGCTCACTTTTTCCTATAAATATAAGCCTTTCCCTTTGTTGAAGCTTAATAGTATTTTTGCACTATTACCCTGCTTCTCCCAAGAGCCAAAAACTGTGAATTTACTTATAATTCATTAGTTTTTGACCTTCCCTCTTCTAAAGATTGGTGGCCACTCTTGTTTCAAACAAGCGTAGATCCCTCAAACCATCAAGCCAAAGGAAAGCTCTCAAATTCCTTTGTAAGTTGGAGATTCTTCTCTTTTCTATTTCATTTTATGGTTTTTATGATTTTTGTCTTCTCTAAAATGAATATGATGTTATGCCTCATTGTGAAAAAAGGCATTCCCCTCTCTTCTTTAGTAAATCCAACCATTCTTTATCCTAGATGAATTATTAATGGATAAAATCAAGTTTTTCATAATGTTTCTCTTAAATACGTAGAAAATGTTTACATTAGAATGATTTAAATACTCTTGGTAAAATTCTAGTTGATTTTAGAGAGTTAAAATTTGAAAAACGGTCAGCCATACAAAGGAAGTTATGGTAAAATTTTCTAAAAATTATGTAAAATAAGTTTTATCTTTTTTTATTCAAAAAGAGTAATTCCCATCGTATATGTATTCTTAAAGTGTTATTTTTCATCCTAGGTACAGAAAAATGCATACCAAAAATATTTTATTAAAAAAGTGTTACTTTCTTCATAATTAAATTCTATGCATAGAAGGAAGCATATTGAAATTGTTATTTTGATCATAAAAGTGTTATTTTCATCATAAATGATTTTTATGCATAAATGGACGCATAAAAGAAATTCTTTTATATTAAAAGAGTGTTTTTCATCATAAATGATTTGTATGCATAAACATATGCATAAAAGATTTTTTTATATTAAAAGTGTGATTTTCATCATCAATGGATTTTTTTGCATAAAATAGATGCATAAAAGAAATTTTTTTATATTAAAAGAGTGATTTTCATCATAAATGATTTGTATGCATAAACATATGCAGAAAAGATTTTTTATATATTAAAAGTGTGGTTTTCATCATAAATGGATTTTATGCATAAATTAGATGCATAAAAGAAATTATTTTATTATAAAAGTGTGACTTTCATCAGAATTAAATTTATGCATAAATAGATGCATAAAAGAAAGTTTTTATTTTAAAAGAGTTATTTTTCATTGGATTTAGTTTTTACGCATGGGAAGATGCATAAGAGAAATTCTTTTATTCTAAAAGTGTAATTCCTACTAAATTGGATTTATGCATGGAAAGATGCATAAAGAATTTATTTTAATTCAAAAGAGTTATTTTCATCAATTTTGATTTTATGCATAAATAGATGCATAAAGAAATTTATTTTAATTCAAAAGAATTATTTTTATCAATTTTGATTTTATGCATAAATAGATGTATAAAGATTTTTATTTTCATTCAAAAGAGGTATTTTCATCAATTTTGATTTTATGCATAAAGAATTTTATTTTTAATTCAAAAGAGTTATTTCCATCAATTTTGATTTTATGCATAGAAAGATGCATAAAAGATTTTTTTTATTTTGAAAGTATTATTTTCATTGAAATTGAATTTATGAATCGATAGATGTATAAAAGATTTATTTTTATTTTAAAAGTGTTATTCTCATTAAAATGGAATTTATGCATAGTAAAATGCATAAAAGGTTTATTTTTAATTCGAAAGTGTTATTTTCCTTGAAATTGAATTTATGCCTAAATAGATGCGTAAAAGGATTTTTATAAAAGTGTTATTCCTACTAAAGTTGTCTTTATGCTATCTAATGAGATGCGTAAAGAATCTTTATATCAAAAAAATTAGAATTCTCTTACTTTCTATAAATAGATGTGATGAGATGTGATAGGAATCAGATAGATATAAATGGATGGATGGAAGTGATATAAATCAGATAAATATAAATAGATGAATAGATGTGATGTCATGTGAATTAGGATGTGAATGAATGGTATAGGATGTGAATGGTATAGGATGTGATGTCATGTGAATTAGGATGTGAATGAATGGTATAGGATGTGAATTAGGATGTGACTCGAATGATATAGGATGTGAAGGAATGTGATGGCATGTGAATCGTGATATGAATGAATGATAAGGGATGTGAATGAATGATTGCATGTGAATCGGATGTGAATGGATGATGTGGTTTTATGTGTGAATGATGTAGATTGATGTGGATGAATGTATGGATGTGGATGTGGATGTGGAAATGTATGTGTGGATGTGGATGTATGATGTGGATGTGAAAATGGATGTATGAATGGGAATTGGATGTGAAAATAGATGTATGAATGTGGAATGTGGATATGGATGTATGGATGTGGATGTGGATGTGGATGTATGAATGTGGAATGTGGATATGGATGTATGGATGTGGATGTGGATGTGGATATGGATGTATGAATGTGAATGTGGATGTGTGGATGTATGAATGTGGATGTGAAAATGGATGTATGGATGTAGATATAGAATGTGCATGTGGATGTATGAATGTGGAATGTGGATAAGGATATGGATGTATGGATGTGGATGTAGATCTGGATGTGGATGTGGATATATAGAAATGAAATGTGGATGTATGTGAATGTGAATGTGAATGTGGATGTGGATGTGTGAATGTGAATATGGATGTGGATATGGATGTATGGATGTAGATGTATGAATGTGAACGTAGATGTAAATGCATGATATAGATGTATGGATGTGGTTGTATGGATGTGGATGTATGGATGCGGATGTGGATGTGGATGTGGATGTATGGATGTGGATATCGATGTGGATGTACGAATGTGGATGTGTATGTGGATTAATGAATGCGAATATGTATGTGAATGGATATGACGTCGATATGAGCGAATGGATGAGATGAGATGTCATGTGAACGAATAATATAAGATGTGAATGAATGAGATGTAAATGAGTAATGGATATGATGAGATTAAATGCAATTTAGAAAAGATAAGAATGGATGTTATGCGAAGTGAGTGAATCTGATGTGATGGGATGGAAATTATTGTATTTGGTTAAGAATGGATACGCATATGATTTGGAATTGGGTTAAGTAATATGGATTGATGTGGAACAATATGGAAAGACGAGAGTTCATTATAGAAACTGTATTTGTGAACTGTTTGTAAATGACTGTTTTATGTCAAGAATGCTGGGAAAGAATTTTGACTGTTTTGAGAATATGGTCGTGGAAACCTACCTGATAAAGTTGCAACTGCTGAGACGGAGAGTCAACAGAGGACGTCTCGCGTAGCAAGGTCGGCCGAGGTCTTGACCAGCCTCGGTTTAATTAAAATGGTGAGCTTCCGGCACAGTGGATGAGGGACCAAGAAAGCGGCCTATGAGCGAAGCGCTAGGTGACCTGCGAAGGATCCTAGAGGGTGCTGACCATACAGTGCTCGGGCTCTGGGTCGCCGAAGATACCCACAAGTACGTCGGGGAAGATATTGGATCAAGGAGTAAGAGTTGTTTTCTAAATTCGGGTATGAATCTGGTTGATTGACCTTGCTGGTCCTCAACGGATGAGTCCATGACTCTTTTATATGGATATGTTGGTTTATCTTGCTGATCTTCCTCGGAGATTCCATTTTGTTATGTGAATATATTGCCGGTTACTATGAGCTAGGAACTATCGAAAAGACCCGTGAGTGAACAGGTGGTGAGCGTTCTGGTTGCCAATGATGCCATAAGTACACCGATGAAGGAATGATTGGAAATAAGGAATTCAACCAGAGATTTTGAGGATTGTGATCAGTGACACAATGGTTTCATTAAAGGATTGTTTTAAAGATAGCTGATGCTAAGAAAAAGGCAATTTCATATTGGGTGTGTAAGTGGTGTGACTAGTTTTATGTTTGCATGAACATCCGGCTAGGGGGCCTGGAAACTCTTTTCCCTAGTACCCGGGACAAAACCTAACCAAATTCCTAATTGGATCCCATCACTACAGTGTTGGGCGATTGGCTAACCCATGGGATTGGATGGGGTTAGGCTGGACTGATGGATCCGTAAATCGAGACTCAATTTCTATTTAGCTCGATAGATAAAGTAAATTCCGGACAAAAATTGTTCTATGGAAAAGAATCAACGGCTATGCCTCTCAATGAGGAAAAAAGCGTTGGTCTCTATGATCCAAGTACAGTCTTTTTCCCTGATCTGACTATGGAACTTACAGGTTCGGTCAGATGAGCTCAGTTAATTAAGGCTTTTGACTACGTTAGGGAAAAGTTATCTTGGTGAAATCGCCCGTGCTTTTCGGGCAAAGGAAGTTTTTCTGGGTTCGGTTTTGGAAAAACCGATGGATTAGTCTCTTGTCCGGATATCCGTGGGCGAGGCCCCGAATGTGGGACCCTGCCCCGCGCAAGAAGTGCTTCTTCCGCTGCTAGCACCCTTGAATTTGTTGCGCGGTGGGGACAGGGATCTTACAGTTGGTATCAGAGCAAATTGACTAATAAGGATCAACCAAAAAGCCAAAAATGTCAAAAATTTATGAAGTAGCAGTATAAGATCAGAATTGTGTGATGAAATTCATACAAATTGTTATTTGAACTGAAATTCATAAATTATTAATTGGGTCTTCAGATGGAAGTACCACAATTGCATGGAATCCCTGACTTGCTTGAGGCCTAGACATGATGGTCTTTACCTTATAGTTCCAAGGACCGTGACTACCCGTATATAACGAGGGTATAACTACAGCTCTTTACTGGCAGTATATACAAGTAAATCTAAGACTTGAAATTATAAGCATTAATGCTATCGAGATGATGAATTTGAATATGGTTGATATGATTTTTAAATTCTGGTTGTGAACTGATGAGTTGATTTGGATTTTGATTGAAAAATGATGATTCTTGAAATTTAGTTGAAATGTAAAAAGCTGAGCAAAACCACAATGAGGATGAATGAGACGCGTCCCTGTGATGATGTTCATAATTGGAATGACGTTAATGACTTCAGCAAATGACTATGAGATTAGTGGATTGTGCTAGCAGATTACTATTGTTAACTTTTGATCAGTGGATCAAGTTAAGGGATGATAAGTTAAAAATCTGAAAAATTGAAATCCCCATGAAGGACTGTTCAGATGGAAAAATTCAGTCTGATGGACCATTATTGTGTTAAAGATATGAATGAGATATTCTGAATGAATTGTTATCTATGATAATGCGTTCTATATGATTATCTTTACCCCATGATTATGTGGGGAGCCGACCTATTTAAAGAACCCTGGAATCAATAAAAAATCGGATTGAATCATAAATAAAGAAACTTAACAAGAATTTTCATATTGATAGGAACATGGATCGAGGTCATCGTGGTAGAAATGTTAACCCCGAACTTGATGAAGAAGAGCTCGACCTGGATATTCGTAAAACTCTTCATAATTCGCAGCCTGGTCCCTTCAAGGGTGAAGGGGAACAGTTAGGTGAAGCTGTAGAAAAGTGGATTGAGACCATGGAGGAATACTTTGATGTAACTGGCTACAATGAGAGAAGCAAGATGGCTCTCGCCAGGTTAAAGATTGTGGAAACGGCCAGGGTTGCGTCGAGGAATCACTGCGAGACAAATCGTCTCGACCGAAATACCCAAACCTGGACTGATCTCAAAATTTACCTAAGGATGAGGTTCTGTCCTCCCGGCTTTTTAGAAACAAAGATGAATGAATTCTTAGAGTTAACCTAAGGGAGTAGAACTATTGAAGCATATCACTAAGCATTCGCCCTCCACCTAAGATACTCACCTCCGCTGGATGAAGAACAGCTGATGGCCAGGTTCATTCGGGGACTCAACGAACCTTTGAATATCCTGGTGAAGAATGCCAAGCCAGTTTCCATGGCCGAAGCAGTTCGGATGGCAAAGGATTTTGCCAAAGCCTTTGATGTCAAAGTCCCGCCAAAGCCATCACCATCACCTTTCAAAAGGTTTTTATTCCCAGAAGATGATTCCAACCTTCCTCCGCCTAAAAGACATCAGGGACAAACCCAGGATATGGGAAGTTCGAGAATGGAAGAAATGTCCTTTTCCCGAAACTCAATCCCCTGGATTTCAACTTCAGAAGTTCCACCCTTGAACAAGAGAGTGAAATGCTATAACTGTCAAGGATTTGGACATCGCAGTATGGATTGCCCAACTCCTTTTGGATCAAGGTTTTCAGGGCAGGGAAATTAGGAATCAAGATTCTAGACTCCAGCCCCTTCCTTCCAGAGTAATCAGGGTTCTATCCGCCAAAATCAGGGAAATCCCAGAGGTAGACCCTCTATCCAACCTGCAGTTTCAATCCAAAGTAATGCAAGACCTCTACCTCAGATTAGGGGAAGTCAAAGAGAGTTGTTTCCAAATCGGTCGGCCACTTCCACGGCACTAAAGCTGGAAGTGATTGAAGAAGAAGAAGAAGAAGATGAAAGAGATCATACTCCACCTACTAGATGAGGACATCTCGCGTTTTTTAAGTGGGGTAGAATGTAAGATTCCTCCCTAGCCTCTCAGGATGTCCAGTATCTTCCCCTGTAGTCAAATCCCTCTTCAGAAATATAAAAGATCTTGTTTATACTTGTTTTGGCCTAGAGAGAGAAAATCTTCTAGAGAGAGGTTATTCAGATTTTAAATATTTTTGGATGGAAAAATATCTCATCTTATTTAAATAAGTTCCCCTGAAACAGAAGTTCAAAAAGATTTTCAAAAGGTGCATTCGAAATAAATTATGATCTGTTCAAAAGGCTTTATCTTGGGGGTCCAGATTTTTTTGAAATTTTAAATTAAGGTTCCTATGGACCAATAAGATTCATCCAAATGTAGGGAGGAGATAAATGGAAGAATAAAAGAAAAATCCCCCAAAAATAACTAAATACTCACATAAGATGAAGAGTTGACTAAGGACAAGGTTAATAGATAAAAAAGAGAGATATTTAGAAGAAATGATGCATTTTTTATACCTCAGTATGGGGGAATTTCCCTCATGAAGGAGGAGCCTATTTCACATGTGTGGGAGAGTTTTAAACTCCCAAATAATGAGATATTTTTATCTCTCCTCTCTCCTGTTTCAACTAGATCCAAAAAGTGAGCTAAACTGACCTAAAAATGGTCAAAAATTGACCAAACTGATCTGGAAAATTTTAGAATCAGTTTGCTTGGTTAGAGGCTCACTTTTTCCTACAAATAGAAGCCTTCCCCTTTGTTGAAGCTTAATAGTGTTTTTGCACTATTACCCTGCTTCTCCCGAAGGAGCGAAAAAACTGTGAATTTACTCATAATTCATTAGTTTTTGACCTTCCCTCTTCTAAAGATTGGTGGCCACTCTTGTTTCAAACAAGAGTAGATCCCTCAAACCATCAAGCCAAAGGAAAGCTCTCAAATTCCTTTGTAAGTTGGAGATTCTTCTCTTTTCTATTTCATTTTATGGTTTTTATGATTTTTGTCTTCTCTAAAATGAATATGATGTTATGCCTCATTGAAAAAAGGCATTCCCCTCTCTTCTTTAGTAAATCCAACCATTCTTTATCCTAGATGAATGATTAATGGATAAAATCAAGTTTTTCATAATGTTTCTCTTAAATAAGTAGAAATTGTTTACATTAGAATGATTTAAATACTCTTGGGAAAATTCTATAAAAATTGAAAAATGGTCAGCCGTACAAAGGAGGTTATGGCTAAATTTTCTAAAAATTATGTAAAATAAGTTTTACCTTTTTTCATTCAAAAAGAGTAATTCCCATCGTATATGTATTCTTAAAGTGTTATTTTTCATCCTAGGTATAGAAAAATGCATACTAAAAATATTTTATTAAAAAAGTGTTACTTTCTTCAGAATTAAATTCTATGCATAGAAAGAAGCATATTGAAATTGTTATTTTGATTATAAAAGTGTTATTTTTATCATAAATAATTTTTATGCATAAATGGATGCATAAAAGAAATTCTTTTATATTAAAAGAGTGATTTTCATCATAAATGATTTGTATGCATAAACATATGCATAAAAGATTTTTTTATATTAAAAGTGTGATTTTCATCATAAATGGATTTTTTGCATAAAATAGATGCATAAAAGAAATTTTTTTATATTAAAAGAGTGATTTTCATCATAAATGATTTGTATGCATAAACATATGCATAAAAGATTTTTTTAATATTAAAAGTGTGGTTTTCATCATGGATTTTATGCATAAATTAGATGCATAAAAGAAATTATTTTATTATAATAGTGTGACTTTCATCAGAATTGAATTTATGCATAAATAGATGCATAAAAGAAAGTTTTTATTTTAAAAGAGTTATTTTTCATTGGATTTAGTTTTTACACATGGGAAGATGCATAAGAGAAATTCTTTTATTCTAAAAGTGTAATTCCTACTAAATTGGATTTATGCATGGAAAGATGCATAAAGAATTTATTTTAATTCAAAAGAGTTATTTTCATCAATTTTGATTTTATGCATAAATAGATGCATAAAGAAATTTATTTTAATTCAAAAGAGTTATTTTCATCAATTTTGATTTTATGCATAAATAGATGCATAAAGAATTTTATTTTTAATTCAAAAGAATTATTTCCATCAATTTTGATTTTATGCATAGAAAGATGCATAAAAAATTTATTTCTATTTCAAAACTATTATTTTCATTGAAATTGAATTTATGCGTAGATAGAATTTTTGCATCACCTCTCGGGCTGCATCTTCTTGCGCCTTTTGGGCTATGGGGAGGGAAGGGTGATTAGCCCATCTCCTGTTAAAGAAATTTGAGCACCATTCAAAGATGGTTCTCCGCAATCAAAATAGACACAAGGAACTTTTGTTCATTCTCTATATAGTTAAAAAAAACCATTTACTATATAATTTCCTAGATATAAATGAGCATATCTAGGAAAAGTGTAAACTGGAGAAAATGAAACACTTTCCTAGAGAGTTATCTAGGAAATACAATGCATCGATTTCCTATATATAAAAAATTCCTACAAAGGAAAAAATCTCCTATGTAGAAAGATTTTCTCTATATAGAAAAATTTACTTACATAGGAAAATTTTTCCTATATATGTAAATTTATCTATGTAGAGAAATCCATGCATTGTATTTTCTAAGTAGCCTATCTAATAAATTGTTACATTTTTCCTAGTTTGCACTTTTCCTAGATATCCTTATTTGTATCTAGGAAATTATATAGTGAATCCATTGTATCTCTATATAGAGAATGCTTAGTAGCTTATCCTCTAGATAGTTCTATGAATCGTGCTAATATACTACTTATTACAACATAATAGATTAAGTAGTTCTATAAAGCATTATAAAATACAAATCTCTTTATTTATCAAAGATTAATCAAAAAAGTCTTGCATATTTAAAAAGAGGGCCAAAAGTAGTCAACGTACATCATGTTCAAAATAAATAGTACCTCAAGATTATCTAAATGTCATGGGATTATGTCTACATCTTCTAAACTAATAGGCGTGGATTGTGCATTGAATTTGACTTTCTTATTGGCAATAAGCCAATGCACAATGTCACGAATCATAATGTCACTCCCAGGCTTTTTCGTATCCTTTGAGTAGTTTTTGAAACTAATATTCTCCTTCTTTAGATTAACATATGTACTCTTGAGAGAAAAGTACATGTCTTGGATTGTATGCACTCTCATGTACTTTAATAAGATTGTCTCCATATCCTCCTCTGAAATATGGCTCACCTACATTCATGATAATAAAATATGTAAAATTTTAAAGAATATTCAATTTACCTAAATAAAAAGATTCAAAATAATAAACTTATCAATAATAAATTTCTCTAATATAATATCACTTACTTGTAAAGGTTCACATGATGCCTCTACATTTGATTTTTCAATGTGTTCTAAATTCTATTAACAAAATCAAACCCATCATGTTAAAAATAGAAAAATCAAATCCATTATAATAAAAATAGGAGAATCATACCATTATACATGTAAGATTCCTCCCCAGCCTCTCAGGATGTCCAGTATCTTCCTGTGTAGTCAAATCCCTCTTCAGAAATATAAAAGATCTTGTTTATACTTGTTTTGGCCTAGAGAGAGAAAATTTTCTAGAGAGAGGTTATTCATATTTTAAATATTTTTGGATGGAAAAATATCTCATCTTATTTAAATAAGCTCCCTCGAAACAGAAGTTCAAAAAGATTTTCAAAAGGTGCATTCGAAATAAATTATAATCTGTTCAAATGCTTTATCTTGGGAGTCCAGATTTTTTTGAAATTTTAAATTAAGGTTCCTATGGACCAATAAGATTCATCCAAATGTAGGGAGGAGATAAATGGAAGAATAAAAGGAAAATCCCCAAAAAATGAGTAAATACTCACATAAGATGAAGAGTTGACTAAGGACAAGGTTAATAAACACCATATTAGTGAATTTGGGAATTTCCCAATTCCCATTTTTGAGTACTTAAAAAAGGGGGACATGGATAACATGTTTGTAAGTTTCTCAAAACCCTATCATATGACCTATCGTTGGAAAGCGCTTGAAAAATGGAATCTAAAGAGCTATAAAGCGCTCATTTTGGATTAGTGGTGTTCAAGTTATGGTTAATCCAAACTTTTGACCACGTGTCCCAAACTTGTGATAAATTCCCATATTCCCCAATATGGTGTTAATAGTTAAAAAAGAGAGATATTTAGAAGAAATGATGCATTTTTGACACCTCAGTATGGGGGAATTTCCCTCATGAAGGAGGCACCTATTTCACATGTGTGGGAGAGTTTTAAACTCCCAAATAATGAGATATTTTTATCTCTTCTCTCTCCTGTTTCAACTAGATCCAAAAAGTGAGCTAAACTGACCTAAAAATGGTCAAAAATTGACCAAACTGATCTGGAAAATTCTAGAATCAGATTGCTTGGTTAGAGGCTCACTTTTTTCTATAAATAGAAGCCTTCCCCTTTGTTAAAGCTTAATAGTATTTTTGCACTATTACCCTGCTTCTCCCAAGAGCCAAAAACTGTGAATTTACTCATAATTCATTAGTTTTTGACCTTCCCTCTTCTAAAGATTGGTGGCCACTCTTGTTTCAAACAAGAGTAGATCTCTCAAACCATCAAGCCAAAGGAAAGCTCTCAAATTCCTTTGTAAGTTGGAGATTCTTCTCTTTTCTATTTCATTTTATGGTTTTTATGATTTTTGTCTTCTCTAAAATGAATATGATGTTATGCCTCATTGTGAAAAAAGGCATTCCCCTCTCTTCTTTAGTAAATCCAACCATTCTTTATCCTAGATGAATGATTAATGGATAAAATCAAGTTTTTCATAATGTTTCTCTTAAATACGTAGAAAATGTTTACATTAGAATGATTTAAATACTCTTGGTAAAATTCTAGTTGATTTTAGAGAGTTAAAATTTGAAAAATGGTCAGCCATACAAAGGAAGTTATGGCAAAATTTTCTAAAAATTATGTAAAATAAGTTTTACCTTTTTTTATTCAAAAAGAGTAATTCCCATCGTATATGTATTCTTAAAGTGTTATTTTTCATCCTAGATACAGAAAAATACATACCAAAAATATTTTATTAAAAAAGTGTTACTTTCTTCAGAATTAAATTCTATGCATAGAAGGAAGCATATTGAAATTGTTATTTTGATCAAAAGTGTTATTTTCATCATAAATGATTTTTATGCATAAATGGATGCATAAAAGAAATTCTTTTATATTAAAAGAGTGATTTTCATCATAAATGATTTGTATGCATAAACATATGCATAAAAGATTCTTTTATATTAAAAGTGTGATTTTTATCATAAATGGATTTTTGCATAAAATAGATGCATAAAAGAAATTTTTTATATTAAAAGAGTGATTTTCATCATAAATGATTTGTATGCATAAACATATGCAGAAAAGATTTTTTTTTATATTAAAAGTGTGGTTTTCATCATAAATAGATTTTATGCATGAATTAGATGCATAAAAGAAATTATTTTATTACAAAAGTGTGACTTTCATGAGAATTGAATTTATGCATAAAATAAAGTTTTTTATTTTAAAAGAGTTATTTTTCATTGGATTTAGTTTTTACGCATGGGAAGATGCATAAGAGAAATTCTTTTATTCTAAAAGTGTAATTCCTACTAAATTGAATTTATGCATGGAAAGATGCATAAAGAATTTATTTTAATTCAAAAGAGTTATTTTCATCAATTTTGATTCTATGCATAAATAGATGCATAAAGAAATTTATTTTAATTCAAAAGAGTTATTTCCATCAATTTTGATTTTATGCATAGAAAGATGCATAAAAAATTTATTTTTATTTCAAAAGTATTATTTTCATTGAAATTGAATTTATGCGTAGATAGATGCATAAAAGATTTATTTTTCTTTTAAAAGTGTTATTCTCATTAAAATAAAATTTATGTATAGTAAAATGCAAAAAAGGTTTATTTTTAATTCGAAAGTGTTATTTTTCTTATAATTGAATTTATGCCTAAATAGATGCGTAAAAGGATTTTTATAAAAGTGTTATTCCTATTTAAGTTGTCTTTATGCCTAATGAGATGGGTAAAGAATCTTTATATCAAAAAAATTAGAATTCTCTTACTTTCTATAAATAGATGTGATGAGATGTGATAGGAATCAGATAGATGTAAATGGATGGATGGAAGTGATATGAATCATATAAATATAAATAGATGAACGGATGTGATGTCATGTGAATTAGGATGTGAATGAATGGTATAGGATGTGAAGGAATGTGATGGCATGTGAATCGTGATATGAATGAATGATAAGGGATGTGAATGAATGAATGATAAGGGATGTGAATGAATGATGGCATGCGAATCGGATGTGAATGGATGATGTGGTTTGATGTGTGAATGATGTAGATTGATGTGGATAGATGTATGGATGTGGATGTGGATGTGGATGTATGAATGGGAATGTGGATGTGGATGTGGAAATGGATATATGAATGTGGAATGTGGATATGGATGTATGGATGTGGATGTGGATGTGGATGTATGAATGTGTGGATGTATGAATGTGGATGTGAAAATGGATGTATGGATGTAGATATGGAATGTGGATGTGGATGTATGAATGTGGAATGTGGATAAGGATATGGATGTGGATATGGATGTATGGATGTGGATGTAGATGTGGATGTGGATATGGAAATGGAATGTGGATGTATGTGAATGTGAATGTGGATGTGTGAATGTGAATGTGAATATGGATGTGGATATGGATGTATGAATGTAGATGTATGAATCTGAACGCGGATGTGAATGTATGATATAAATGTATGGATGTGGATGTATGGATGTGGATATGAATGTGGATGTATGGATGCGGATGTGGATGTTGATGTGGATGTATGGATGTGGATGTGGATGTGGATGTACAAATGCGGATTAATGAATGCGAATATGTATGTGAATGTATATGACGTTATGAGCGAATGGATGAGATGAGATGTCATGTGAATCAAAATGTGAATGAATAATATAAGATGTGAATGAATGAGATGTAATGAGAAATGGATGTGATGAGATGTAATGTAATTTAAGAAAGATAAGAATGGATGTTATGCTAAGTGAGTGAATCTGATGTGATGGGATGGAAATTGTTGTATCAGGTTAAGAATGGATACACATATGATTTGGAATTGGGTTAAGTAATATGGATTGATGTGGAACAATATGGAAAGACGAGAGGTCATTATAGAAACTGTATTTGTGAACTGTTTTGTAAATGACTGTTTTATGTCAAGAATGCTGGGGAAGCATTTTGACTGTTTTGAGAATATGGTCGTGGAGACCTACCTGATAAAGTTGTAACTGCCGATGGAGAGTCAATGGAGGATGTCTCGCGTAGCAAGGTCAGACCACCAACCTCGGTTTGATTAAAATGGTGAGCTTCCGGTACAGTGGATGAGGGACCAAGGAAGCAGCCTATGAGTGAAGCGCTAGGTGACCTGCAAAGGATCCTAGACGGTGCTGACCATGTGGTGCTCGGGCTCTGGGTCGCCGAAGATACCCACAAGTACATCGGGGAAGATATTGGATCAAGGAGTAAGAGTTGTTTTCTGAATTCGGGTGTGGATTTGGTTGATTGACCTTACTGGTCCTCAACGGATGAGTCCATGACTCTTTTATATGGATATGTTGGTTGATCTTGCTGATCTTCCTCAGAGATTCCATTTTGTTATGTGAATATATTGCCGGTTACTATGAGCTAGGAACTATCGAAAAGGCCCCTAAGTGAACAGGTGGGTGGTGAGCCAATGATGCCATAAGTACACCAATGAAGGAATGATTGGAAATAAGGAATTCAACCAGAGATTTTGAGGATTATGATCAGTGACACAATGGTTTCATTACAGGATTGTTTTAAAGATAGCTAATGCTGAGAAAAAGGCAATTTCATATTGGGTGTGTAAGTGGTATGACTAGTTTTATGTTTGCATGAACATCCGGCTAGGGGGCTTGGGAACTCTTTTCCCTAGTACCCGGGACAAAACCTAACCAAATTCCTAATTGGATCCCATCACTAGAGTGGTTGGGTAGTTGGCTAACCCATGGGACTGTAGGTTGGACTGATGGATCCGTAAATCGAGACTCAATTTCTGTTTAGTTCGATAGATGAAGTAAATTCTGGACAAAAATTGTTCTATGGAAAAGAATCAACGGGTGTGCCTCTCAATGAGGAAAAAAGCGTTGGTCTCTATGATCCAAGTATAGTCTTTTTCCATGATCTGACTATGGAGCTTACAGGTTCGGTCAGATGAGCTCAGTTAATTAAGGCTTTTGACTACGTTAGGAAAAAGTTATCCTGGTAGAATCGCCTGTGCTTTCTGGGCAAAGGAAGTTTTTCAAGTTTAGTTCTTTTACCTCTTCATTAGAATTAATATTTCCTTGAGGGGTCGATGCAAGCTCCAAGACCTATGAATATAGACCAAATAAAAAAAGTGATGAACTATGTATTAAGCTTCTTAAATCATAATGCATAATATCTATATATATACACACACACACACACACATGTAGAGTTGAAGCATACAATTTATGGTTTAAAAAACTATAAAATATACTCACATGAAGTGATTAGCTAGCATCCATGTAATTACTTACTTCATCTATGGATTGAGTCATCTCTTGTGCTTTTAATGTATCCTTCTATCAAACACAAAATGTCAAATGCATTAGATTAGTTTTAAAATTATCAATCCAATTATTAGTTTCTAAAAGAACATTCATAAGCATGAACATTAACACTTACATTGTCCTTGATACTCTTCTTCTTATTGTAATTTCTAATTGCTTGTCTACCTGAGACCCACCATCTATAGATATCTTCCTCCAACCAAACATATTCAGCTCCAATGAACTCATGATGATGCTCACAAATAATTCTCTTGCTCTTTTCTTGTGCCTCATTGTTATGGCGAAGATCTTTAGGAGTCTCAACTCCATTAAACCACCTTCGTACAAGGCAGTAGTTGCCAAGCAAAATGGCATGTTGATCCTTGAAGCATTTCTCCAATAATTCTTTCCCATAGAGCTTGTTTTGGTCTCTACTCACCAATCTAGGTGCTCGAAACACCTCATCATATGTAGGTGTAGGACTAACACCTGCTAAGACTTGTTGGCCAAGAGCGTGTGAATAAGGAGGTTCCTTATCTTTAATCTCCCCATTGCCTGCATAACCATGTGACATAGAAAACAATTTGCATAACATGCATAAACCAATTACAAACACACTAGTATATCTTTATATATAAAAGATTACATTTAAGATCGTTAAAATGTGTGTACCTTCCTTTGAGGTTGGAGAACTTTGAATATCCTTTATGATTGTGCTCATGAGACCCAAGAAATTTTTATCTTCACACATCATTTTCTTTAACATTGCTTGCATGTCCACATTCATAGTTGCCATCTCCAACCTACATAAATTCAATCCAAGGAGAACATATTCCATGCAAGCACATCAAATGAAAACTATAAGGAATAAAATGACATAAGATGAATATACACCCGTTGTACATTGAAACATACCAACGATTCATAGAGTTGCTTAAGTTCCAAAAGTACCATTGATAAGAAACTGAGCTACGATTGCCATATGATTGGAACTACCTTTTCTTCTCCCTCTATTATCATGCTCCTTGTTTTGACTTTCCATTCATCATTAATTGATACACAACCACCAATCCTTCCAATCATTGTCCTCCATTTCTACCTTCCATCTCTTTTCTTGATTATGAATCATACCATGCTACTTTCACTTGTTTTGTTGTGTAACTCCACTACTCTAATAACTGCATATTTTAGATCAGTTGAGGAGCATAATACATCAAAATTCGGCTTCAACTGAACAATATCATTCACCTCTAGCCAAGGTGGAATGCATCCAACACAGCGTGGCTGAATCAAGCGAGTTCTCAATCTTAGGTCTTTTATCTCATATGCGATGACTTTTTTGCCATGTTGAAAGGGAATAAACTTATGAAGTAAAGAACTAATAGGCCTTATGCAATCCCATGTGTACGGCAAATACACATTTTGTAACACACTCATGCCAGTGGTATAATCAACATCTAACCTTTCAAATCCTCCCTCCACCACAATACATTGTCTGTAGTAGTTGGCTCCAAAAAATAGCCTTAACTCACCATTACACTGAAATGAGAAAAGAGATGTTATGCATGCTTTCCAATATCCCACCATGGTGGAGACTAATGTTACATCTTCATCACATTTCACCACAACTTGATCCCCAATATTATAGACCTCTCCCTTAAATAGGACTTTCTTATATTCTGTTACTCTCTCAATCCCCCAGTTTAAATACTGCTCAGCATACCTTCTTTCTTCAACGGTTGCATCCCTGTATTTTAGCTTCTTCCCTGCAATGACAATACCTTTTTCAGGAATTGCTCTTTGGCATCCACCTGCTATGACATTCATAGTAGATAAGGTCCATAATTCTTTGGCCTTTACAATGGATGATACATGCATAATACCCAATGCATGCCACTCAAGACATTCATAATAGCCATCTTTATCTACTAAGTATCCATCTGGAGTAGAAAGAGCTTGATGAAACTCTCTGAACATTCTTTGGTGAGGCAAAATTCTATCATCTTTTTGAATATACATAAATACCCATGTAAACAATCTTCTTCGGTGATAGTTTGCATAAGAGATTTCATTGTTCTTGTTGTTGGTTTTGATGTTTGCATAGATTGAGACCTTACGCTCATATATATAACACCAAAATCCATCATGCTACCATGACGTAAAATATCATCCAACAATTCTCCGGAACCTATATCCATACATCACAAAGTAAAGCATCATTACTATAGGTATGAATGTAAAAGGAATGTTAGAGAAAGAATAATAAGTGAATAGAAACATTCATCATACCTACAACATGCTCTAATGGGGCTGAATTTGGCCCCGATGAGCTCCTCTGACCTTACTCTCCAAGAAGATACCTTTTTCATTGGAGCATATTTGAATTGATACTTGTTTTGATGATACAAGTACCGCCTCGAGCTTGCACTATCCAAAGTGGCTATTGCTTTGTCTCTACGACAGAAAGCTTGACCACCTTCTTTACATGATCCAATCTTGCATTGAGCAGGATGGTCTCCAGTCACCATCATTAGCATAGCACGAGCTTGGAAGCTTTGGTTATAAAAGTGGTCATCCACAAAGATAGATGACACAGGATAATTGAAGTGTAAGTCAATTCCATGTATGAAGAGACTTTCCAACTCATCCATCAAAGGTTTCATAAAAACATGGAAAAGTTTGCTCGAGCTTCCAACAACTTTCTTGCAATTGGAAAAGTTTGCTCGAGCTTCCAACAACTTTCTTGCAATTGAATGTAAATAACACAGGTATCACTCCAATCAAAGATTTCTTCCCACAATTGAGAACTTTCTTGCAATTGAATGTAAATAACACAAGTATCACTCCAATCAAAGATTTCTTCCCACAATTGAGAACTTTGATCTCAACCACACCATAATTTTTTTGGGTCGTCTTTGATGATTGGAAGCCATTCCTATGCAATAATAAAGCAAAATTACGTGAATCTCCCTATCCATTCAAAAGAAGACACATTAGGGTGTAGTAGTATGTAACACACTTTAATATATATGTATAGAGAATATACATATAACAAAAGAAGACACATTAGGGTGTAGTAGTATGTAACACATTAGGGTGTAGTAGTATGTAACACATTAAGGTGTAGTAGTATGTAACACACTTTAATATATATGTATAGAGAATATACATATAACAAAAGTCTTACCTTACAAAGTCTTTTGAGACCTTGTATTGAAGCTCGACAACCCTTACAAATAAACTTGTACATTTTCTCACTTTCATTCCAACCCTCTAGAAGTGCTTCTGATTTTAGTGAAGAAGGCCATGCTCGATAAGCTTGTTTACAATGGACATTATTACATATCAAGGGCAACTCAAAATACGATTGTGGATCCCAAAACTCTTTAACACTATTACACTTTGTACCATCCCAAAAATCATAAATTCTTTTCGAATCATTAGAGCTATTAGATACCAACCATCTCTCTTTATTTCGAATCATTAGAGCTATTAGATACCAACCATCTCACTTTATTTCGCCACATTTCCAACAGGTCATAGCACAAAGATCTACTTTTTGCAAGAAGCTTCAATTGTTCACCAGTGGGAAAATAATCGAAACATAACATATCCTTTCTAAGCTTGGCACGCTTTGAACACTTCTCACTGCATGTTAAGCAATCACGCTTTAATTTTTTCTTACCTCTTTCATTGTTATTGCATTGACATTCAAGAGTGTCGCCAATGTAGTTGTCTTCTTTACTTGGTGGATAGAGATCAGCATCATGTATAGAATTGTCTAATCCTTGGCATATTTTGTATCGATTTGCATGAACCATACCAAGTGTCGAAAACATGGTATTTAACTGCTCCCAACATCTGGGAACACTTATGCCATCTAGATCTCCATCCCATGTTTCTGGCAACTGCACTAATAGTTTACTCAGGCTTGGTGTATTGATTTTGTCTTTATTTGCTCTATTCCTAGAACCACCCATGTCTCCAAATAGATCCCTAAGCATACTTTCTTGAAATTCCACTGAAGCCTGATGTTCATCCCAAAGTGCTTCCAATTCAATCACCCTCTATATGATTTTATCAACCAAAGACAACTCCATGTCAACCATGTCCTCCTCCTCCTCCTCCTCCTCCTCCTTCTCATGGTATAATGTTCA